>NC_047098.1:60741596-61016596 GCF_902459505.1 Geotrypetes seraphini | reverse complement strand
TATGTATGTATGTATATGTATGTATGTATGTGTATGTATGTATGCGTATATATGTATGTATGTATATTTATGTATGTATAAATGCATATGTATGTGTATATGTATGTATGTATATGTATGTATGTATGTGTATGTATGTATGCGTATATATGTATGTATGTATATTTATGTATGTATAAATGCATATGTATGTATATGTATGTGTGTATATGTATGTATATATGTGTATGTATGTACATACATACATACATATACATATACATACATACACATACATACAAATGCATTTATACATACATAAATATACATACATACATACATACACATACATACATACATATACATACATACATAAACATACATACATATATACATACATACATATACACATATTCATACATACGCATTTATACATACATATACATACATACACAAACATACATACATATATATACATATACATACATACATATACATACATACATACACATACATACACATACATACATATACATACATACACATACATACATATACAAACATACATACACAAACATACATACATATATTTCTAGTAGAAATTATAGAAAAAAGCTGAATAAGGGAAAAGGCCTCAGAAGCCACAAGGTGCAAAGAATCACCAGGGCTATAAGTGAGAACTAAATCTTGGCTCCCCCCATGCTTCTGTACATGACAGACAGTAGTGTATTGAGAGTAGGAGGCATCTAGGAAGGTGGCACTCTCTCCTCAGCCCCCCTGCCATGCAAGCACCTTCTTCCCCCCCCCTCCCCACCTCTTTAACTCTTCAACCTTTTTTTTGGTGCAAGTTGCCTCTCCAGCCTGCTGTCTGCACTGGCTTTGGCTCTCCCTCTGATGTCACTTCCTTGTCCCAAAACCAGGGAGTGTGTGAATGTGCAGTTGGGTGTGTGTAGAAGGAGCAGGGTCATGGAGGGGAGGGTGCAGGGGGTACCACTGCCCCGGGCGCCTCCCACCCTTACTACGCCACTGTGTCTCACATTGGAACCCCTGTTTAAAACAGAGTGGTTCTATGTTCTCTTAGGCTTCTGCGGCCAGACATGCGAGACCTGGGAAATTGTCAGAAGCACATAGTGGTTACTTGGCAGCATAGAGCACAAGGACAGTTAGTGGGCTCTATTCCTCTGGTCCTGAGTAGTGATAAATTCCAACATTGTGAGACCTCCCTAATTGGCATAAATCTTCTGAAACTCTTTACCCCTCTTTTACAAAAGCTGGTAGCTTGGGCTGGTGCGGTAAATGCTTAGACGCCCATAGGAATTGAATGGGCCTGAGCATTTTCCACGCGGCAGTCAGCTGCATAGCTTTGAAAAGGGGGCTTTGTTTGGAGTTTGTTACCTAAGACAGATTTCTATTTGCACTTACGCTTGAGACATTGTTTAGCCACAGAACCTTATAAGCAGATGATTGGAAGGGTTGAGACTCTTTGGATTAAATATCAGGTATTGAGGGGTTTAATGACAGCATTATATAAAATTGTATGACATCAATTTTATAACCTTCCCTGGGACTTCATACAAGAAATTTCTGACAATCAATGGTTCCTTATTAGAGAAACTACGTTTCTGTTTCAGCTATGGTAAGGAAGGCAGGTTTGAAATTATTATTGTGTTGGTATGTGACACCATTGTAGATATTTACAAAGCAGCTTAAATCAGATTCACAATGCTGGAAATTGTTGACAGATTGGCTCTCGTGTATTGGGATTGCCTGGCTCTGGTTTCTGGCAACAAGTTCATGCTGATTTTATAGTTATAACTAATATGCCCTTGGATTTTACACCAAAGCTTTATTTGCTTACTTGTATCCCGGACTCATGGACAGAGGATAGAGAGTCGTGAGTTTTTATGCAACCCAAGCAGTTATTGCTTGATCCTGGAAAGTTGCTTTATCATTGACTACCACAAGATGGCACCAAAAACTTAAATATTGTATGTACTTTTAATAGAACTGTTAACTACTTTGCAACATGGGAGTGTGTGGCTACAGCCCCAACACCCTGAGTTTGTGGGTTTCAAACCCCATGCTATTCCATGTGACCCTGCGCAAGTCACTTAATTCCCCATTGCCCCATGTGAGCCCACTGGGACAGATAGGGAAAAAATGTGTGACTACTTGAATGTAAACCACTTAGGCTATCAGTGATATATAAACAAACATCTTCACACTCCAGAGCAGGGGCATAGCCACAGAGCAGGCCTGGACAAGTATGGGCTCAGGCCTGCCCACACAGCAACCACAGGATGCCAGCAGCAGTTCCTACACGTGGCTGGCGGCTAACTTGGAAGTCTTCCCTCTGACAAGTTTACATTTTGCGTCCGAGGGAAGGCTTCAAGGTCAGCTGTCGGCAGTGTGTAGGAACCACTGCTGGCAACCTGAAAAGAAACAGAAATGCTGTACAGACTAGGGGTTGAAAGGGAGGGGAAAGAGAAGCTGTACAAGCTGGAAGAAGGAAAAGCGAGAGGCTGTTGCAAGCTAGGGAGGGAAGGAAGGAAGGAAGTAGGGAGAGAGGGAGAGATGTCTACCCTCTTTGAGCTCAGGCCCATCCAAAGCTGGCTGTCTGACTACATCACTGCTCCAGAGACTTTGCTGTGGTCCAGAGAGCAGGGTGGTTTGTTGTTTTGTGTTTTTTTGTTTGTTTTTTTTGTTTTATTTATAACTTTTCAGTATTACATACCAAGAAAAAAAAAAAAACACTTGTGCAAAAAAAAACCTCACTTGTCCAGAGTGCAGTTTTATCTAGACCAAAGCACCTGGAGGATCAGTTTTGGAAATATATGGAGGAGAGGGTTGGCTCTGTAGTAGTTTTTTTTTCTTTATGGTATCTTTACCCAGACTGAAACTACAGATCGGTGAGTCTGACATCGGTACCAGGAAAGATGATAGAGGCGCTGATAAAGGACTGCATCATTGATCACCTTGACGGACACAGTCTGATGAGGACACTAAGAATTACCTTCAAGAAGTCCATCGACAATTAACACCACATCACCACATATTATCAGCTTTTAGATAATGACCCCAACAACGATTTAGTGCAAGTGATTTCCAACACTCTCGTACAAGCTCTTGAGACAGGTTCCATCTCTGACAATGAATTTAAATTTCTTATGAGGAAACATCCTAGGATCCCAGTTATTTATCTAGTTCCCAAAAAACATAAATCACTAGTAAATCCCCCTGGAAGACCTATAGTTTCAGGGATCGGTTCAGTTCTAGAACCTCTATCCTAGTTTATAGACTCCTACCTCAAACAAGAAGTCCCCAAAATCACATCATACGTTAAAGATACCAACGATATGATAAATCTTTTGGAACAGATACAGGAAGTCCCCCCACATGCTACATTATTAATGTTGGATGTAACAGCATTGTACACAAACACCCCCAAACAGTGGCCATTTCCATCATAAGAGCTCAATTGGACACTATGGATTTGCCCAACAATAGAACACAGCTTTTGATTCAATTAGCACAAATAGCCCTAAGCAAAAATTATTTTCAGTTTGGTCATGAGTTCTATGTACAAGTGAAAGGAACGGCTATGGGGCCCAAAATGGCCCCCTCTATAGCATGTTTATACATTGCTAGTTTTGAAAATCGGTTCTTGTATCCTTCCGAGCACTAGAAAAATATTGCGTGCTGGAAGAGATACATTGATGATATTTTTGCAGTCTGGGTGGGATCCCCAACAGAACTTGATGAATTTCTACGTTGGATCAACACTTGTGACCCCAATCTGCAATTCACAGCACATTCCCATCAGGATCAAATTTCATTCTTAGATCTTACTATTGCCCTCAACAACGGCTCTTTTACCACTACTATATACAGAAAACAGACTGACCGTAATAATTTGCTGAGTTATGATAGCTTTCATCCCAAACATACGAGGGAAAATATTCCAACAGGGCAATTTCTTAGACTCAAAAAATTGTGTTCCACTCAAGAAGATTTTGTCATCAAAGCTCAGGACATGACCAAAAGATTTTTAGAGCGGGGTTATCCTGGTTCTGTTATTAAGAAAGCGTATAAAAGGGCTTTTAACGTTCCTCAGGCAACCCTCTTACACCCACAACAACATAAATGAGACTCTTCCATCGTGTGTGTATTACCCCATTCCAATCATGCATTTAAAATTAAAAACGCATTATTAAACAACACTGGAATATTATGCAATACCATCCTGAGTTTCAAGATCTGCCCAGATATGCGTTTTCTAAGGGACCCAACCTGAAACAATAGTTAGTACACTCTCATTTTATACCTACAGGGGAATCCGTCACATACAGTGGGCATCTACCATGCGGTCACTGCAAATTTTGCCAGTATAGTACAACCCTCTCCCCGCTTTCACTTCCTGACTGGGTCAAAAAGAAAGCTAACTATATGTCCTCCAATTGCGAGACTCGGGAAGTTGTATATATGGTTCAATGCCCTTGCCCGCTACTTTATATTGGACAGACATCATGCAGCATAAGCTTAGGATCGCTGAATATCTAAGCAAAATTCGTACTAACAAATTGGAAGCACCCCTAGTATAACAATGGATAGATCAGTGATTCCCAACCCTGTCCTGGAGGAACACCAGGCCAATCGGGTTTTCAGGCTAGCCCTAATGAATATGCATGAGAGAGATTTGCATATGATGGAAGTGATAGGCATGCAAATTTGCTTCATGCATATTCATTAGGGCTAGCATGAAAACCCGATTGGCCTGGTGTTCCTCCAGGACAGGGTTGGGAACCACTGGGATAGATAAACAGACAGTAAGGGAATTTTTTAAGTACCTTCTTACTTCTCATTTATAATCTTAATGTATATTTTCTTCAAACCGCTTAGAACCTAACGGATGTAGCGGTATATAAGAAATAAATTACATTACATTACATTACATTACTATTGAAGACTTTCGCTTTTCAATTGTAGAAGTCCCTAAACTTTTGAGAGGTGGGGATCTTTCTTGGACTTTATGGATTAAGGAACAACGCTTAATCCTCAAACTGCACACCTTACACTCTGAGGGCTTAAACAGTGAAATAGAAAGGCAAGCCTTTTTGTAGGCAGGGTCCAGTCCCGGGTTTTGCTACTCTATCTGACAGTTCGATCAGGCTCAGCTGAGTTGCACGTAGCCCTGCCCACACACGGTGCTACGTCAGCACACTCCATCTTGATATTCAAGTCGGCGTTCTTCCAGCCGTTACACGAATGAAGAAGTAAGAAAAATTTTTCATCTCACCTTATATATGGCAAGTACTCTCCTTCTGTGTTGCCTTCATAGATATTTATTATAGACTCATTTTTTAAACGCTGTAGAATTATAAATTGATTACAAGATTATTCGCCCGATTAACACTGCCATTAGTTCCTTGGCATTTGAGTTAGTTACTTTATCCTCTGGGTTCCTTGAAAAAGAACCTCGAAACATGGTCCATGTCGGGACCTGTTGAAACACTTGAAAGCTAAGTGGGAATTTTCTTCTCCCCTTCCTTTTGTCATCGAAAAACAGTTTTACTGTTTGAATAGCACGTTCACTTAAAGTTCTTTCACAAAAGTAATACACAGTGATGGAGTGGTGGGTTCGTCTATAGGAGCTACGGCTCTTGGTTGAATCACATTATTCTGAGTGTATGTGAATATTTAATTTACTCCATTCTATAAGTTAGTATACAACTTATTTATTCACCCTGAATTGAGGAGTCTTATTTTGAGTTCTACATTGTAAGCAGACATGGCCACTGAGCATATCACGTCAAGGGAACTCTATGCCACAATAACTTTAGCAGCCACAGTCGCAACCGCCCGTCCCCACCAAACATCGCCGGCAAGAGGGATGCCCAGTCTTTTCTGCCGGAACCCCATCCCAACCACCCCTGTACATCGATGGCAGGAGGGATGCCCAGTTCCTCCTGCTGGAACCCCCCCCCCTCGTACTTCGCAGACATCCCCCCATAGGAACCCTCCAGCCAGTGATGTACAGAGGGGTTTGGGGTGGGTTCCAGCAGGAGGGACTGAGCATCCCTCCTGCCGGTAGTCTTTGAGGGGGTGGCAGGTTGCTGCTAAACTTATTGTGGCAGGGAGCTCCCTTGCCACGATAAGCTCAGCGGCATCTGAGAATTAGGTTATTAGGCAGGCTTAGGCATCTGTCCATGAGGGCAGACGCGATTCTCTATAGGACGCCGTGTGCAATTCTCAAAAACCGCTTAGGCGGCCCCTGAGACAGGGTGTCCTATACAGAATCCAGCCCATAATGTCTTCTTTCTACTTTGTGAATATCAGTGTCTCTCCCTTTTTGAATCTTAATGTTCCCTTATTTTTGTGCTTGTAAGTTACTTCATTAACAAACCTCCAGTATGAGTTCGTATTATGAGTTTTGCTGAACCACAAATAGAACTTAAGTAACTGCTAAGAGAGAAAAAATGTATCTGAAAAACAACAGAACAACATTCTTCATAGAAGAAATAGACACCATTGCAGTCTGGTTTGTTCCACATCATCTCCACTGTTGCTTTTCTAGAAAAATATATCTAACATGGCTCTGTCTGGCTCTACTAAAAATGATGCAACTTAACGCCCATCAGACTTTATCCATGACTTTACTCCCCCAGGCATATCTTAAAATGGCTTAAAATTGGTCATCCTATCCTAATGCTAGGCTTTGTGACTCTCCTTACTTTGCACAACAGCTGTTCAAATATAATTACCCAACCAACAATTCATTAATATTCTGTCTTACTTCAGAAGTTTCTCAGAAAACTTAGCTGTAGTTCTGCTGGCAAAAACATATTTGCAGAGGAAGTTCTCCAGGTTAAACAGAGCAGGCGGTAGCACTAAGTCCTGTGCAAAGTGTTGTGTGCCCTTGTTGTTTTGTCAAGCTTCATCTTCCTATGTAATTATTTGTCCTCCAGTGCTCACAATGACTCGGCCAGAATGCAATGTTATGCGATGGCAGGCCTCTGTAACTACAAAATTAGTCAAAACCAGAGGGAAGGGAAAAAAGAGAATAGAGGGTCTATAGTGTACTTCCTTTGGGAAAAAAGAGAATAGAGGGTCTATAGTGTACTTCCTTTGGGAAAAAAAGAGAATAGAGGGTCTATAGTGTACTTCCTTTGGGAAAAAAGAGAATAGAGGGTCTATAGTGTACTTCCTTTGGGAAAAAGAGAATAGAGGGTCTATAGTGTACTTCCTTTGGGAAAAAAGAGAATAGAGGGTCTATAGTGTACTTCCTTTGGGAAAAAAGAGAATAGAGGGTCTATAGTGTACTTCCTTTGGGAAAAAAGAGAATAGAGGGTCTATAGTGTACTTCCTTTGGGAAAAAAGAGAATAGAGGGTCTATAGTGTACTTCCTTTGGGAAAAAAGAGAATAGAGGGTCTATAGTGTACTTCCTTTGGGAAAAAAGAGAATAGAGGGTCTATAGTGTACTTCCTTTGGGAAAAAAGAGAATAGAGGGTCTATAGTGTACTTCCTTTGGGAAAAAAGAGAATAGAGGGTCTATAGTGTACTTCCTTTGGGAAAAAAGAGAATAGAGGGTCTATAGTGTACTTCCTTTGGGAAAAAAGAGAATAGAGCGTCTATAGTGTACTTCCTTTGTCTCCCTTTTCATACATAGGCTCATCTCACTAGTGTTTTGGTGTAGACCTCTTACTGCCTTGCTTTGGAACATCTCTAAATCCTCTTTCTGAGATACAGCCTTCAGAATGGAACACACTGCTCTAGGTTATATTTTGTGTACATTGCTTTGATCCATGAGTTGAAAAAGTGGTTAATCAAGAATAAATAAACCATAAACGTAGCTGAGTACTCGCCAATGACCAGTAAAGAGGCATTATGATTTATGATTTATTCTTGATTAACCACTTTTTCAACCAATGGATCAAAGCAGCGTACACAAAATATAATTAAAATAGAAAAGGGCTCCATAACAAATTGACAGCAAAGAGCAAGCATTCAAACCAAACATTCACCAGACCCATGCAAGAGAACCACTTTCTGGAATGCTACATTGTATTTCTTTTAAGAAAGACAAAACTTTAACACCTTGGACATCGTACCTGCAAGGTTTTTTTCTTGTTTTGAACATTAGCTCCTTATCAATCCTCCCACCTCTCTCAATTATATATGGGGCTTCTGGTTATAGGTTTGACCTGATAAACACTGATGGAACTCCGCCAATGCAAAAAAATTAAGGCCAAAATTCTAAAATGCTGAGTGCTATTCTATAGCTGCAGCTTAAAATTAGAGCCAGGATCTGCAACTAACTTTAGCTGCTAGGATTTATACTGACTAAACCCTGGCGTACATGCTCACACCTGAATTAGATGTAAATTCCCCTTAAACTAAAACAATGCATGTAAATTGCGGGAACAGATATGATTGAAACATATAAGTACATCACGGGACGCATCGAGTCAGAAGATGATATCTTCTGGCTCATGGGACCCTCGACCACCAGAGGGCATCCGCTGAAAATCAGGGGAGGGAAGTTTCATGGCGACTCCAGGAAGTACTTCTTCACCGAAAGAGTGGTGGATCGTTGGAACAGACTCCCACCCCAGGTGATCAAGGCCAGCAGCGTGACGGATTTTAAGAAAAAATGGGATACTCACGTGGGATCTTTAAGGGAGTAAATTCAGGGGGGGGGATACTTGGAATGGGCAGACTTGGTGGGTTTTTCTGCTGCTTTTTTCTGCTGCTTTTTTCTATGTTTCTATCCGAACGTGACCCTTCCAGGGCTGCACCCCCCTGTTCAATGTTTAAAAAGTGTTTTTTATACTGCTTCTCCATAACTGAAGCAAGTTTCAAGTTTACTATTTCTTTGATATACCATCTATCAAAATTTCTCTAGATGGTTTACAATCAATAGAAATATTTAAAAGCAGAAATAAAAATAGCACCCATATGACGATTAAATAAATGTGGAAGGTGGGGTGGGGAGTTACAGATACTGTACAAAACTAACATCAAGGGGGGGAGGTACAATATATGGTTAAAAAAAATACATTGAGTTAAAATAAAATATAAAAAGATGGAGGGGAATGGATAGAACATTAGGAGATAATTCCCCTCGAAAGAAGCGCTTGGTGTTAATAAACCTGAATTAGATATTATTCCAGGGGGGAAGAGAAGGGCAGTTTACAATCAAAATATAAGTTATAGTTCTTTTCTATTTCTATCATAAGAAAGTTAAAAGGAAGGGGAGAGAGAAGAAAAAGTAGCGGGGCAACCGCCAAAGGAGAATGAATGAAAAAAAAACAACCCTTTATTAAGGAAAAACCTTTATTAAAAGTTTAATTTCTGTTATCGCTATTTTTATTTGGGAGGATGATGAACGATATATAAAGTAAGCCAATTTAGCCTGTCCACGATGGTAGAATATATGAGTTGATTTCCTAGTTTAAATTCTGGCGACCATTGTAATGTGGACTAGATCAAGTTGATTTATTACCTTATATATGTTTCAATGTATTTTATATAGAGAGTTTTTGTGGATATTCATGAATATTTGTTGTTGTTGTAATTAAAATCTAAAAAAAAAGATCTTCAACAATCTTCTAAAAGTAGAATATACAGACATTGTTCTAATCCCAAGAGGAAGAGAGTTTCATATACTATAGAAGTTAAAGACACTGTTAATGTCTTTTTGAGATTCCACATGAAAACAGAAGGGAAGCTAAGTATAAACTGATTCCTGGTGTAATACCTGGGGTAACCAGATTTTCCCAAAGGAAAATCCAGACCCATGGCCACGCCCCCAGGCCCACCTAGTTCTGCCCTGTTCCGCCTTAACCACGGCCCATTTCTCCCTTCAGTCCCGCTCCCAGATGGCATCCGGGCATGGGGTGAGAAGGAGGTGACATCAAAAACAACAGATATTAGTGTCTAATCCATAAACACATGGACAGATATCAACCAAACTAGGTATACATAAGACTTACTATCTAGCCACAAATACTGGGGGGGAGGGAGGGAAAGACATATAAAAATTATCGAAAATGACAGATATTAGTGTCTAACCCATAGTTTCCAGGCTCACCTATGTTGTTTAAGTCCAAATTCAGCCCAATAGATAGGGACATTCCTGTGGGGGGTGGGACATTTTGGAATAAATAAATATCCGGGCAACGCCAGGTAATCTGCTAGTACATAATAATACTATAACAATTGTAATTAAGAAACAAAAACAGTGGAAGGCGAATTAAAAGTCTCATTAAGGCTTTACAATACATCGAGGTACCAAAAATACATCAGCTGAAATAAATCTATTCTCTTCATACCAAGATAAAAGCTTGGGGGGAAAAAAATGGGACTTCAATAATTTTCTAAACTGTAATAAGTTCTCACAGAATCTCAAAGTGCCAGAAAGGGTATTTTGTAAATCAGGCCCAGCAGGAGAAAAGCACAAATTTCTAGTACTTACATATTTTACTGTATATTAATCCTTCTAATTCTCTAGTCACTCAACTGCAAATTCAGATTTATTGGATATGATGTAACTTTGATAAAGCCAACCTGGCTTGATTCTTATAGACCACTTGACTGTGGATAATTCAATAGAGTCTCCATTAAATATCCCACAGGTGAGATAGAACTTACTGCACCATATGGTAGGGACCACCTGGAGTTGTCACACACGTGACTGGCATCCCTCTCTTCCTCTCACTGTCCCCACACAGGTCCAGGATCTCTAGTTCTCCTAGACCCCAATGATCCTCAAAACACATGGTAAGTCACCAACAGAAATAGCATGTAAACAGGCTGTCTACAGTTGGCCCCACTAAATCTTCCTTTGTCACATCTGCCCACAGGATGGTACATCAGAGAGGTGGAATAGGCAGAGCCGAAGGCAGCCTGTTTGGATGCTGCCTCTGTTGTCCTCCGGCCACACATTTTTAGGACCACAGGTGGGGGTTGGTGGTGAAAGATCCTAACTCACATGGGGGTCAAGAGTGGGAGAGATGATGGACCTGGAGAGAGGGAGCAGGAGGGAAAAAAGAGAGAGAGAGACCCAAGAGGATAGGAAGAGATGCTGGACCTGGAGGAGAAGGGAAGAAGTAGAGACAAAGAGAGACCAGGAGCAAAGAGAACGGGGAAGAGAGATGCCTGATTTGGGGGCAGGGTGAGGCCAGGGTCTGGGGGCAGGGAGAGGAGAGAGAGATCAGGAGCAAAGAGGAAGAGAAGATAAAGGAAGAGAAATGCCTGAACTGTATGTGGAGGGGAGAGATGTTTGACCTAAAGGAAAGCAGAAAGAAAAGAGAGAGAGCAGGAGAGGGGGAAGAAAGAGGTAGAGATGAACCTGACCTGGGGGAGGTGTGATGCTGGACCTGGAGTGGAAGCAGACAGAAGTGAGAGAGAGAGAGACCTGGAACAAACAGGAAGGGGAAAGAGAAGGAGACAAATGATGGATGGGGGAACAGAAGGAAGAGTGAGAGCAAAAGAGAGACAGAGAGAGAGACTGGATAGGATTTTGGACCAGTGAAGGGAAGAAGATAGAGAGAAGTTTGAACTGTTGGGGTGGTGTGGTGCAGGAAGGATGGAAGAGAGAAGTGAGAAGCTGGTCATGGGTAAAGACAGTGGCATAGAGAAGAGATTCTGGGCATGAAGGGATTATAGGGACAGTAACAGAGAGAGGCAACAGTGGACACAAGGGGAGGGATAGAGATACGGGGGGATGCTGGACAGAGTCAGAAAAGGACACAGAGGAGAGATGCTGAATATAGTGAGAGGAAAAGGACAGTAAAAGTGTAGATGCTGAATATGGAGGAGAACAGAGACACAAAGGGGAGATGCTGTGCAGGAAATATAAGGATGCAGAAGAAAGATGGATCATGGAGATTTAGGAGCTAACTTTTCAAAATGATTGGGGTGTTCAAGCTCCGCACCAGCCCTGCCCCATAATAATTGTAATGCCATTTTGTCCATTCATTTTTCATATATATATATACACAATATAATTGTATTAACAATACACAATGGTTAACCACAAAATTAAACTATACAAAGCACACTATATGGCACTTCTCAACATTCATTCCTACCAGAACACCTGGCCTTGGTCACACATGCACAACACAGATAAATGCTATGCAAACACAGGACCACAAACTAGGCTCATAAAATTGCTTAAAATCATGTTTCTGCTTTGAGCAGGGAGACTGCAGGGATGGGAAGGGACAGGGGGGATGAATTTTTGTCCCTGCATCACTCTTTACCCCAAACCTTGGCACAACACCACCTTATCCCAAACCACACGCCACACAATCAGTTGACAAAAGGGAAAGGGATGAAGGACAGTACAATGACAGAGGGCACTGCCTGTATCCCTGGCCCCTCAAACTTATAACCTTTCCCACCCCCAAACTATACACCACAGTCAGCTCCACAGGTTGGGGTGCTTCCTTGCAAAGCATACCTGAAAATCCAAAACCAGCAGTCCAGTACATGTTCATAGAACAGGGTCTCCCCTAAAAACACTTTCTCTCCCTTCGCCTACCCCACAGAACCCCAACCTATAGCCATATGTGCTCCTCACTCCCCATGCACCCCCAAAGAATCTTTATCAGTAAGGGCCTACAAGTGAAGAGGAGTAAAATTGCAAAGACCTTGAGTTTTGAGAATTTTTGGTGTGGGCTCCCTGAAACACAACTTTTGAGATGTTAAGTTTCGTATTTTTAGTTTGGACACCACTTTAATTATTGGGACTGAACATACTGATTTCTTTATGATTTTTAAGATATAAGCTATGATTGACAGGTGAGACACATTTTGGGACTATGCCTTGTTTGATCTCTGAGCATATATACATTTTTCTATTAGTATCATCTAACATAGTAGAAGTCGGGTATTACCGCAAAAGGGCTGTTTTGCTTGATACAATTTGTGGTACGCATTCCCCTCTGTTAAACTGGAGCTTCCCTTTTTGTAGGTTTGAGAAATGTACATCTCTAATGTTTTGCATTTTAGTTTCTATTGAGATCTGATATACTTGGGGTTTTTTTTTCCTCATTCATTCTTCCTCCCTTGCCCCAGTCCCCACTACCATGGGAGAAATGGTGTTATTAGGAGGGGCCATCTTATTTTATCACCCTAAGACCATTCAGTCCTAGCTACACCACCACCAGTACTAATATTTACAAAGTTTAATGAAAATATATATTATTAAATGTTTAGTAGAAGGATTTTTTTTCATCAAAATAGTCATGCTCAATTTTCCTATCAAATTACTATATATAAGAATGCCTTTACTTTTGGAACCACACATTTGTTGTCCATTGTGGTGGTTTCCACAAATGAAAAACTCCTGGCTGAAAGGGTCTAGAGCAGGGGTGTCCAACCTTTTGGCTTCGCTGGGCCACATTGGCCGAAAAAAATGTTTCTGGGGCCGCACAAACATGCAAACGCTGCAGCAAGACAGAGGAGGGAGCCGGCAAGACGGTAAACACCCGGGGGCAGCAGAGGAAAACACTGCATCGCCCTCGACCGGGGCTGCACAAAAAACTTCACTGGGCCACAGGTTGGACACCCCTGGTCTAGAGTCTTGATATTTGCTTCTAGTTCTCAAGGGCTTCCGGATATCTCTAATGGCTCTGCTGGCAGGGACATATTTGCAGAGAAAATTGTCCAAGTAAAACAGGAATAGGTGGAAGCACTGTTTACTATACAAACTGTCAAATGGCCTCTCCCAGTATAATTATATTTTATTAGAATGAAATCTGGATTCCTCCCAAATATGTAGAGAAAAAGAAATATTGCATCAAAAGGTATAGCTGGAGAAAACCAAATCAGCCTCTCAGCTGATCTGTCTAAATGGCCTCACAATGTTTTTCAAGCTGATCCTGGAATACCCCCTAGCCAGTCTGATTTCAGGACATCCAAACTGAAATTACATAGTTTATTTTATTTATTGCCTGCAAAAATACTTACATAGTAATCATTACAAATGTCCATAACAAACATTTACAAAAGTCTCCTCAGAAGCACATCGTTTAGTTCAAACACAAAAATAAGGGATCGACACTCATATTTCATTTACAAAAACCATAGGGGTCCTTTTACTAAGGCACACTAACTGATTTAGTGCATGCTATTTCTGCTAGCACACCTTCGTAAAAGGACCCCATAGCGTTTCAATAGCTTCTTAAAAATATTCAAATCTTCCTGTTGTCTAATGTAAAGCGGGATATTGCTCCAAGTTTGGGGACCAACACAAGAAAGTCGTATGCTTCAAGGTAGGGGCATTCAAATCCCCAGAATCAACTGAACGTAGATTTTGAAACTGTGTTTATAAGGAAATGCAATCGGTCAGATATTTTGGTGTCCTCCCACGTACACAGATACACATTAACAACAACAATTTGTATTGTATCCTGAATTCTATTGTTAACCAATATAGCTTAATATGACATAGATTTACATGCATATTCCATTTTGAATATTCAGAAAACCAGACAGACTAGTGTAGGGTTATAACCAAGTTTCTATATTGTACGCAGGTCGAAGAAAGAAGCAATAATGACCACCAATAATACCTTTCCTGAATCAAAAATTGTTATATTCCATAAATAAGCGCTGGTCAATAATATTCAAGTCACTGAAAAACAGTTTCAAAATACTTAAAATTGCTAGTAAAGGAGGAAAAATAGCCTCAGATCCCCGTATGCTGCAAGTCTACAAACTGAGCAGGCCTACTAGAGAGGGAAACAACCTCCGACTAAAAAGCTTCCTACTTGAGCAATATCATTACAAGTGTTCACCCTGTAAATGTTTTGAATCGCCGTCTTTGTAAACGTCCCCATCTTTTCTGTCTTAGTGAGCGTGAAATACAAGCACCGAGTGTAAATGCCTGGAATATTTAGGACCATTCTTAGCACTGCATGGTTTGTCAAGCTTGCGTCTAATATTTTTCTATTCTCTCTTCCAAGGATTGAGTCTCTTGCCCTGACGCAGCCTCGGTGCCAAACGCCAATTAGCCATCGTCTGCAGTGGACCGGAGACACGGCAGCAGTGGGTCGGAAGACGCAACCTGAGATTCATCCAGCTGACACAACACACAGAGAATGAACCTTTCGACAAATACTTGAGCACGATAAGTTCGCTGTTGATTTTTGCTATTAAGGGCTCCTTTTACGAAGGTGCGTTAGGGCCTTAGCGTGCGGAATAGCGCGTGCTAAAATGCCCCGTGCGCTAGCCGCTACCGCCTCCTCTTTTTCGGCTAGCGCGTTCTAATCCGGGGCGCGCACTAAAAACGCTAGCGTACCTTCGTAAAAAGAGCCCTAAGTGTTTTGAGGACTAATTTGTCACTTCATTTCACCTTTAAATATTCAAAACATTTACAGGGTGGACACTCGTATTGATATTGCTCAAGTAGGAGGTTTTTGAGTCGATGAGGTTGTTTCCCTCTCTAGTTTGCCTCTCAGTTTGTAGACTTGCGGCATACGGGGATCTGAGGCTTTTTTCCTCCTTTACTAGCAATTTAAGTACAGTGATGCCTCACACAACGAACTTAATTGGTTCCAGGAGCAAGTTTGTTATGCGAAAAGTTCGTTATGTGAAACGCGTTTTCCCATAACAATACATGTTAAAAAAAATAATTCGTTCTGTAGCATAAAATATGCTAAGATGACATAAAAAAAGATAAATTTATCTTGTTAGAGCTGGTGTTAGACACAACTGGGGACTGCAAAGTCCAGGCAGAGGCTTACGGCTCTCTTTGACCAGGGGGGACAGTTGCCCTAGTTGCACTACCCTAACCCTATTCCTGCTATGTGTGACTGTGGTATTCTGTTAGCATGATATAGAGGGGATATATGTGAAGGGGAGGGGAGACAGGGGTTTTGTTGATCCTTGCTGTGTATTATAATCACCCCCCACATACTCCCCAGTACCTTTTTAATCATCCCCCCTCGGTACCTTTTTTAATTCCTCCCATCTTTCCCAGCCAGTGGCGTACAGGCCAGAAGCGCAGAGATCAGGAGCAATTCCTCTGCACGCCTGTGTGGGCCCATGCCGATCTCCGAATGGCTGCAGTTAGTTCTTGTGAGTCCCGCGAGAGCTGACTGCAGCCATTCAGAGATCAGCGCAGGCCCAGGCAGTAGCACAGAAGGCTTGCTCTTGATCTCTGCGCTTCTGGCTGGGAAATTTGCTAGACCACCAGTTACGAGTGAGCGGGTGAGATTAAAGTTGCAGCAGTGGTGGCTTTTTTAAAAAAATATGTGGCGGCGGGGGGAGGTTTAAAAATATGCGGTGGCGGCAGAGGCTTAAAAATATGCAGCAGCGGCGGCAGGGGGGTTTAAAATATGTAGCGCCACTGCACAGGGAGCCAGGCGGAGAGAGGGCAGTTAAGGATGCAGCTCGGGCGACTTCGTTGTGTGAAACGAAGTTCGTTGTGGGAAGCAAGACCTGAAGTTCGTTGTGCGCAGCGTTTGCTGTGCGAGGCGTCCGTTATGCGAGGCACCACTGTATTTTGAAACTGTTTTTCAGTGACTTGAATGATTCTTTATTGACCAGAGCTTATTTATGGATTATATCCAAGTTTCCCCAGCCATGTCCTCTTTTCCAGGGCTCTTTTGGCCCAGATCGCGAAACTTCTAAATTGCCTCTCAGAAATCAAAAACTGGATGTCCATCAACAAATTACAACTAAACGCCTCCAAAACAGAACTCCTTTGGATCCGCAAAGAATACTACGACTATATCCGACCCACTCTACGCTGAGGCTTGACCACCATAATTGCAAAAGACCAAGCACGCAGCCTTGGAATACTCATAGACTCCAACATATTGCTTTCCAATCATATCTCTCAGGTGGTGTCTTCCTCATTTTACTACCTGCATCAACTCAGAAAATAAGGAACTATATTTCTGAATCAGACTTCACCCAGCTACTCTATGCCATAGTCCTCTCCTCTATAATAATAATTTATTTTCTTATATACCGCCCTACCAACAGTTCTGGGCGGTTCACTACAAGGAATAAAACTGAACAATTCAGCGAAGAGGATACAATTTCATAATTAAAAAAACCCAATACATCATAAGCAATCACATGCAGCAGAGACTATTATACAATTTAGAATATTAAAAGATCTAATGAAGAGAAACACATAATATATTTAAAAAAAGGCCTATTTTCTTCTAAAAACCGATCAACTAGTAATTGAACCCATCACAATTAAAAAACATCAATCTAATTTATCAAATAAATATGTTTTAAAAACTTTCCTAAATGTTGAATAAGAATAAGTTTGAGCGATCAATGGATGTAACCAGGAATTAAACTTCCCGGCCTGGTACTCCAATGTCCTGTCAAAAAATTTTATAACGCCAGGACCTTGGGGCAGGGAAGGCAAAAATACCTGAATTTCTGGTAACTTTTGCTGAATAGAAAAATTTAAAGTAGGAAACCAAGTAAGATGGCAGAAAGCAAGAAAAGAAGGGAACTGATATCTTCCTTCCCTGCTCTGTCTACCCGACCTCCAGCTTCAACTTCGGGGCCTTTAGCTCCACCCCCAAGGACTCCTCAGCTGTTTTTCAGCCCTTTATAAAGGGCCATCAAGGGAGCTTTAGCCCTTTTTCCAGTCAGCAAAGCAGAAAGGAAGGGAACCGACATCTTCCTTCCCTGCTCTGCCGACCCGACCTCCAGCTTCAACTTTGGGGCCTTTAGCTCCGCCCCCAAGGACTCCTCAGCTGTTCTTCAGCCCTTTTTCCAGCTGGCAAAGCAGAAAAGAAAGGAACCGACATCTTCCTTCCCTGCTCTGCCGACCCGACCTCCAGCTTCAACTTCGGGGCCTTTAGCTCTAGCACCCAAGGACTCCTCAGCTATTCTTCAGCCCTTTATAAAGGCAGTGCCTAACGGTGCACTGCCATTCGGTGCGCCGTCTAAGGCGTGAGTCATAGGCGGGCGCCTGCCTTAGCGCGCCCCTTTGCGGAAAGCCTGTGCGGAACTCTAAACCCAGGAAACCTGCTCTTCTACCGAACCATGAATCTTAGGAGAGACATTACTCAGGACTCTGCACTCTACACCATACTCTGCTGATTTGTGAGTTCTAAGTTTTATTCAGTCTTAAGACCCAACCTGATCAAATAGACTGTAAGTTCTAAGTTTTTATCTCAAATTAAGTTTTTAAAGTTGTATGTTTTAGGTTTTTTTTTTTTATCCATATCAAGTTTTCAAAGGGTAAGCTCAATCACATCCTAACCCCATGTTAGAAATGGCTAAATTTGTCTCTTGCCTTTTGGGGTGTTTTACCTAATCTGCTTTAAAAGTTGGGTTTGTGCAATTATTACCACTGAATCTATCCCAGTCCTCTTTTCCTGGAATAGGGCTATTAATTACGGAGCCCCTTTTAGAACCCCACGATGTCTACATGACTATGGAGAATCAGGTCCATGGCAAATTCCAGTCCTGGTTTCACTCTAAACTAAACTAAACTAAGCCTTAAGTTTATATACCGCATCATCTCCACGGAAGCGGAGCTCGACACGGTTTACAAAGCTTAAAAATACAAGAAGAGAGGGGAGAGAGAGTTTACAAGGGCATATGAAAAGAGGGGAAGTAAGAAGGAGATGTTATATATTAGAGAAAAGCCAGGTTTTCAGTTGTTTCCGGAACAGTTGGAGGGAGCCCAGGTTCCGCAGCGGGATAGTGAGATCGTTCCAAAGGCCCGTGATTTTGGAGAGGAGGGATCTTCCCAGTTTGCCTGCGTGGGGGATGCCACGTAGAGAGGGGAAGGATAGTTTATGTCTGTGGGCGGATCTGGTTGTAGCAGGCGTTTGGGCGAGGAAGGATAGGGGGATTAGTGGCGGAAGGATGCCATGAAAATCACACCAAAAATCTAAATATTATACACAAAAGCAAAGAACTCTGAAACCTATTAATTTTGTTAACTCCCCCTCAAATGCAAACCCCTCCTACCTGAGGGGTACATACTTAAATATACGATCAATTAGGAATAAATCATACCTAGTCTACGATTGGCTAGAGGAAACCAAACCAGACATTGTACTAATTACAGAAACTTGGTTGATCTCAGATAACGATGTAATCATAAATGATCTCTTACCCCAAGGTTTCAAAATAGTTCCGCTTTCCAGAAACTCAAAAAGAGGCGGCGACTTGGCAATCATTCTGAAGGATACCCTAGATTTCTTGATACTAGACTCGAGACAAACTTCCGATTACAAAATTTTAACCTGCAGATTGTCACAAAGATCACTAGATGACATTCTAATTGTAACATTATTCTATATTTCTCCCCCCCCCCCAAAATGAAATTTCACGAAAAATGATTTTTATGAATTTGTTTCAGTTAGCACAATGCTCGGACCACACCATACATAATATACAATTTTTTTTTTTTTCTGGTTTAACGCTTTTATTATGGACAAAGTTCACAACAGGTCACGCTCAGGCAGTCTTGGTAGCCCTGGTTCACTTCTTCTTCACCAGGACTGGCTTCTGACTCCTCAGGATGGTGCTGGCACATCTCAGGGCCGCCATGCGCAAGTCCTTGCGATATTTGTTCCTTCTGAATAATGTGACGCAAGCTGCTCAGCGTGGGCCGGGCATTCTTGTTGATGATAATTTTCTCATAGGATGTGGCTGGTTTGTACTGACCTGCCCGTTTCTTCAGGACTACAACGATGCCTTTGCCATCAGCGGCTGGCTCAACACCGACCGTCTTGCGGTGGATGAGTCCATTGTAGCGGAATGAGTTTATAATATACAGTTAATGGGTTATAATTTGCCATAGTTAACAGTACAAGATTTTTCAATGCAGGTTTTTATCCTAATTTGACCCAATTGACATATTCTGCTTCAGATCTACCTGCTCTGACTGAATCCACCTGTCAGCAACTCTACTCAAATAGCAGTTCCAAACTTTTACTCATGATGGCGTTGAACTATAAAAACAACTTGCCTTGGGTTTATCCCATCTGTTTATCCCAAGGCACTCTGTTCCGCCAATCTTCTCCCCATCTAATATCCTGCATTTGTCTCCTCAGCTATAGGATATGCTGTATTATAGAAAAAATATTAGCATCATATCTCTGTTATTTGAATGTTTTAACTTGCGCTTATCAGTATTAGGTCTCTCTTTTACTCGGACTGGAAGAGTGACACCAGTGGGGTGCCGCAGGGCTCGGTGCTTGGAGCCGTGCTCTTTAACATCTTTATAAATGATCTGGACATAGGTACGACGAGCGAGGTGATTAAATTTGCAGATGATACGAAGTTATTCAGAGTAGTAAAGACGCAGGGGGATTGCGAAGATCTGCAACATGACATAATCAAGCTCGAGGAATGAGCATCGACATGGCAGATGAGGTTCAACGTGGATAAGTGTAAAGTGATGCATGTCGGTAACAAAAATCTCATGCACGAATACAAGATGTCCGGGGTGGTACTTGGAGAGACCTCCCAGGAAAGGGACTTGGGAGTTCTGATCGACAAGTCGATGAAGCCATCCACACAATGTGCAGCAGCAGCAAAAAGAGCAAACAGAATGCTAGGAATGATAAAGAAGGGGGATCACAAATAGATCAGAGAAGGTTATCATGCCGCTGTACCGGGCCATGGTACACCCTCACCTGGAGTACTGCATCCAGCACTGGTCGCCGTACATGAAGAAGGACACGGTACTACTCGAAAGGGTCCAGAGAAGAGCGACTAAGATGGTTAAGGGGCTGAAACTGGGCCTCTTCTCCCTCGAACAGAGGAGATTGAGAGGGGACATGATCGAAACATTCAAGGTACTGAAGGGATAAGGACTTAGTAGATAAGGACAGGTTGTTCACCCTCTCCAAGGTAAGGAGAACAAGAGGGCACTCTCTAAAGTTGAAAGGGGATAGATTCCGTGCAAACGTAAGGAAGTTCTTCACCCAGAGAGTGGTAGAAAGCTGGAACGCTCTTCCAGAGGCTGTTATAGGGGAAAACACCCTCCAAGGATTCAAGACAAAGTTAGACAAGTTTCTGCTGAGCAAGAACGTGCGCTGGTAGGGCTAGTCTCAGTTAGGGTGCTGGTCTTAGACCAGAGGGCTGTCGCGTGAGTGGACTGCTGGGCATGATGGACCACTGGTCTGACTCAGCAGTGGAAATTCTTATGTTCTTTTAGTATCTATTATATCTCTGTTATTTGAATTTCAGTGCTGTTAATAAGTATAGTTTTGAAACGGTTTAAGTTTCAGTTTACTGAATTTGACTTTACCTGATTCATTGTATCTGTGTTTTTAGTTGGTCTTTTTACTACTGTTATATTGTTAACAAAATTGTTTCATGTTGAATTATACCTGTTGATGAGAGAAAGCAGAGAGAGAGAAAGGGACGGGGGAAATGTCAATTCCAGTGGAGATGCAGAAGAAGATTAGTGCGAGCTGCCTGGGAGGTGGTGTTTGAGGGGATGGTCAGGAGGGTAGGGGTAATAGGGTTGGGTAGGGTTACCAGATTTTACTCCTGTGTCTGAGTGTGACATGTGTACAGTCTATGATACCTATGATCAAGGGAAAGCGAGCTAGGCTGTAGAACTGACCCAAGGTGCTCTGAAGGTCCTGTGGGTGAGGAAGGCTTATAGGAGCAAGGTGAGACATTTTGAGATAGTGGGCTGGGTGAGTCCTGCGTTGTCTGCTAGGACAGACTGGAAGCTTCCAGTGCCTAGGAATGTCAGGGAAGCGGTGACCTTGAAGTGGATGGGTATTGGGTTATTCCTACGAGTGGATGCCTGCAGTAGAGGTGTGAGCTGCTGACAGAGATCCTGAATAACTGCCCTGTCAAAGCGGTATCTGTCTAAACATTGCTGGTCTGTGAGGTCTAGGAAGCAGGAGCGAGTCCTGAAGACTCTCATATGGTATCTTCTATGGGGCCCTCCCTGATCTCTTTCTTCCTCCTGCAGCAGAATTTCAGCCACCACCAGTGCATTTATAGTATCCATAAGAACATAAGCAATGCCTCTGCTGGATCAGACATGAGGTCCATCGTGCCCAGCAGTCCGCTCACGCGGCGACCCAACAGGTCCAGGACCTGTGCAGTAATCCTCTATCTATACCCCTCTATCCCTTTTCCAGCAAGAAATTGTCCAATCATTTCTTGAACCCCAGTACTGTACTCTGCCCTATTACGCCCTCTGGAAGCGCATTCCAGGTGTCCAACATATGTTGGGTAAAGAAGAACTTCCTAGCATTTATTTTGAATCTGTCCCCTTTCAACTTTTCCGAATGCCCTCTTGTTCTTTTATTTTTCGAAAGTTTGAAGAATCTGTCCCTCTCTACTCTCTCTATGTCCTTCATGATCTTGTAAGTCTCTATCATATCTCCTCTAAGTCTCCTTTTCTCCAGGGAAAAGAGTCTCAGTTTTCCCAATCTCTCAGCGTATGAAAGGCTTTCCAAACTTTTTATCAGACGTGTCGCTCTCCTCTGAACCCTCTCGAGTATCGCCATATCCTTCTTAAGGTACGGCGACCAATATTAGACGCAGTACTCCAGATGTGGACGCTCATCGTCCGATACAACAGCAGGATAACTTCTTTCGTTCTGGTAGTAATACCCTTCTTGATTATGCCTAGCATTCTGTTTGCCTTCTTAGCGGCCACTGCGCACTGTGCCGTCGGCTTCATTGTCATGTCCACCATTACCCCCAAGTCCCTTTCTTGGGTACTGTCATTCAATAACATCCCTCCCATCATATAGTTGTACCTCGGATTTCTGTTTCCCACATGTAAATACTTTTCATTTCTCAACGTTGAACTTCATCTGCCATCTCGTCGCTCATTCCCCTAGTTTGTTCAAGTCCCTTTGCAATTCTTCGCAGTCCTCTTTAATCCGAGCTCCACTAAATAGTTTGGTGTCGTCTGCAAATTTTATTATCTCACACTTCGTCCCTGTTTCTAGATCATTTATGAATATATTAAATAGCAGTGGAAAAACTGAGGTGATGCTTGTAGGGTGAAGTGAGGAAGAGATGTGGCCTGATTCCTTGTGTGTGTTAGGGATGACACTACCTTTGAGGAAGGAAATGACTGCTTTAGGGGTTGTTTTGAATTCAGGCCTAACCATGAAGCCACAAATAGTTAAGACTGTAAAGGTATGTTTTAGTCAACTTCACATGCTATATCGCTTGATTTCACCCTCTGATCTTAGAACAAGGGATGATTTTGTCAAGATTAGACTATTGTAATGCCTTCTACCTCAAAATCACTAAGACAAGAGGGAGAGCATTGCAATTGGTACAAAATGCTGCAGCTAGGCTAGTACTGGATGTAGGAGTGTGTGGCACAGGGGTTAGAGCTACAGCCTCAGCACCCTGAAAAGGAGGACATGTCTGGTAACCCTAGGTATGGGGTGAGGTTTGTGAGATATGGGTCAGACAGAGAAGGAGGGCACGTTTGGTTCAGGTAGAGAGAGAGAGAGGCTCACAGGCAGCCAATCTTGCACTCAGTCACTCTGCAGTTGGTCACAGAAACACTTGGCTGTAGCTCTCCAGCACTACCGGATCCCTGTGGGTCAAAAGACAGTCTGGGTGTCGGTGTAGATGCTTTGAAAGCAGATCTAATTCTATGCATTTGTGGCCACATCCAAATAAAACATAGCGGGTTCGGTTATAGTACTTGAACATCGAGTCTCTGTGCACTGCCCTTGTAACGCTCACAGCACGCCCATATTGCGGCTTGATGTTTTGCGCCATTGGACCCCCTTTGTTTCCCGTGTACGTATATGGCCTTCCCAGGTGTGTTTAGGCGGGTTTTAGATGTCTTTGGCATTTTCTCACTGTTTTAGCAGGTTCCAGAGGAAGGATTGCAGCTTTAGGGACTTGAGCGAATGAACAGGAGGATTTGTTCAGATAAGTGTTTTGTTTTGGGGGGGTTTTAAAGGGACTTATCCATATTTTTAAAACTTTTTCAAATGAGTATTGCCTAACAATGAAAAGGGTTTGCGCTCTATTAAATTATTGTTGAGTGGGGCAGACATTTAATCCCTGTTTTACTAATGTGTGCCATGTGTTTTAGCACACGCTAAATATACGCATGCGCTAACCGCTAACGCGTCCATAGACAAACATGCACACGTTAGCGCACGCTAAAACACTTAGCGCACCTTTGTAAAAGGAGCCCTTAGTATAATATTGTGACTCATTGCAGTATTTTGGGGACGGATTTCTTGAATTTATATGGAATGAACATTTGTTTCACAATTTAATTTTTAAGTTTCAAAATCTTTTTATTGAAATTTTAAACCATGGCAAAGATAAGTACATTATACAATAAATATGTTACAACCAATAACAAATATACAATTAGGGAGCAACAAGCTCCCATGTACATTAAGTAAACGAGAGCAACTATATGAAGCCATATGAGGAGACCTACTAATGTTCTCGGTGACCATACTCCTTTGTGGAGGGTCCAAAAGAAAAGCTCCCATGGGAGATAATCTGTGTCTTTGACAAGGCACAGTAAACTCAGGACTCTATCACTTACCAATTATTTATTTATAATGTACTGTATGTTATATGTATATGGACTTCAGTCAATCCTTACTAAATACTGCTATACAGTTTTGAACTTCTAAGAGTCATTTTGTGGTATGAAGTGAAGGATATATTGCATATACTAATTTGGTTTTCATTCACACGTGGTTCTGTTAAGCTATAAACTAATATCACAGGTCCAGAAGTCATGCAGCTGGGCAAACATTTAATTTCCACTCGCAACTCCTGTGTGTACACAGCATAATTATATTTTTTTGGCCGAGCTTTATCTGGCGGATCATCAGTTCATTAGAGTTGCTTCAGTTAACATCCATCACTTGGACTTCTGTTCATTTATATTGGAAAACTTCTCACGGAACTAGTTCTGAGAATTTATAGTCACATTATTACTAAGAAAATATATCTAACATTTAAATAAAAAAAACCAACACTGACCTTAGACTGCTCTTCATCGATTTAGGTTTACCATCCTATAAATTAGAAAAGGCAACACAGCCTCCTAACTTCTAACTCCTAGAACCCTTTTTCTATGAACTCCTGTTTCTTATGAAACGTGCGCCTAGACCAGGTGTAGGCAATTCCGGTCCTCGAGAGCCACAGTAAATATGCATGAGATGGATTTGCATCTCAAGGAGGCGGTGCATGGAAATCCATCTCATACATATTCATTGTGGATATCCTGAAAACCTGACCTGGCTCCGGCTCTCGAGGACTGAAATTGCCTACCCCCTAGCCTAGACCAATGGTTTTGAAACATGTCCTGGGGGACCCACAGCAGGTCCGATTTTCAGGATATCCCTAATGAATATGCATGAGAGAGATTTCCATATAATGGAAGCAAGAGGTTTGCAAATCTGTCTCATGCATATTCACTAGGGATATCCTCAAAACCCAACTGGGTGGTCCCCCCAGGACAGAACCTCTGTCCTAGATCTTGAAAGTCTGGAGTAGTTGACTAAACTAAGAAATCTTTTTTTTTTTTACCTTTCATTTTAACCTTTGTCTCTGCCAGGGAAAGCAGGGGAAAACATCCCATAGACCCCCCCCCCCCATCAGTGGCACCCAGCCTTCAGATTCATCATTCTATTATTATATCCCATATATACTCAAAAAGGGTCAGTAGCAATGACCACTTATTCGTGGTCCACTAGTGCAATAATATGAACTATGTGACCCTATCTTGAGCACTAGGTTTCACCACTGGGCAGTGGCAAACTGTCCCTCCCCAGCCTCAGCTAACCCACACAGCAAAAGGCTTTGGACACTGATACGTTCCAATCATTTTCGAAGTGGAAATAAAAGTTAATAAATTTCAAAATAATATATAAGCCGATACCTTTGTATTGGATAAACAATGTATTTCATGACTACATATATATATGTGCCCTGTCCACACTACTGGGTGAAAATTTAAACAAAAAATGTGTCCTAAAGGAACATGTATCACATGGTGTTGTTACAAATTGTGAATGGCTCATCTTTTTTCTGCTAGGATAATGTGACCATATGGCTCCAGAAAAAAGGGGACGGATTGAGACATCCGGGTTTACTTCCATTGAAAGCAATGGAAATAAGGAGAACAGACTGAGACATCTTGGTTGCTTTCAATGGAAGTAAAACCTGGATGTCTCAATCCGTCCCCTTTTTTCTGGAGCCATATGGTCACACTATGCTAGGAAGAAGTTTTTCTCCTGATTTTCAGCCCGCGAGAATGGGTTCTCTGAGGAAGCTGTTCTGGCGAAATGTGTCGGAACCCGCTGTAGTGAGACAACTTCTGACAAGCATTTCTTCACCAGTTGAAATTAAGTAATTCTTTAATTTCACAAATTTGAAGATGATATTTAAGAAATTGAACACTTTTTTTGATATATTAAAAAATCCTTCCTACTGACTTAAAAGATGGTGCAATGATAGACTTGCTTGTGATTTTTGTACCAACCTTTGGTTCTGAGCTCCGTTTGTCGGTTTAAGGGTTGTTAGTGTCTCTCTTTGTTTTGATGAGTACACTATATGAGCTACACTTCCATTATCAGGTACAAACAGAATGAGGAAGCCAATAGAAGTTAAGCATCCCCATCCTTAGTAAACTTGTGCTAGACAGGAGAAGAATAGGCTGAAGTCAAATGTAATTTCCAGTATGCCTCTGACAATAGTTTTTGATTAACCTTAGTTATCTGTGCACCTGGACCCATTGTATATCCTAAGCTGTCCATCCTAAGCATCAGACATTAACACCTTTTCATACCTTTTTAGTGCCAGGTCCTCTAAGCACTGATTGAATTAGGGTTATTTGAAACAGTCTGCCTGGATGCTTACTGTATGTGATCTATCTGCATCAACATCCCAGAGTCAGATTGATATAATTTCCCATAGGCCTTTGCTGACATTGGTTAGGGCAACCAAAAATGCTGCTTGCTAGCAATAGCTATGCTGACACTTGTGTTCCTTCCTTAAAAATTATCGGAACACACCGTGCTTCTATCTTTTCTGTAACAGCTCCGATGACTTGGAATTCTCTTCCTTTATATATAAGACTTGAACAAGATTTGCAGAAATTTAAGAGTAGCTTAAAGTGCCTTCTTTTTAAAGAAGCCTTTAACTGAAAATTTAACGATTTCTGCCATTTCCAAAACAAGATTTCCAATAGCTCTCTTATTCGACCCCACTTCTGCCAGCAATCCTCTTCTTCTACCCTCCTAATGTACTTCCCTTATATGTACTTTTTCATCAAAAAATTGTATTTCCTCCCCTCTTTCCTATTGTTTCCTGTGGTTTTAAAAAGCAATTACCCTTGTAATTTAGAAAAGCGTTCAATCAAATAATATGAAGAAACTTGAAGAAACTTGAACTTGAAACTTGTGACCTGGATTGGCCATTGCCCATTGTTAGAAATAGGATACTGGGCTAGATGAACCATAGTCTGACCTAGTATGGTTGTTCTTGTGTTTTCTAAGGACCTGTAGGGGCATACAGAGAGGAGCTGTGATTCCTATTTCTTGTCACATGAGATCAAGCTGTCTCCATCATATAAAGGTTTGTCAGAAATGTACCCAGGAAGAGGCAGTTAGTCACAGACTATCTGAGATGTGTGAAAAGAAATGCAGAGAAAGCAAGTAAGGAGGATGTTTTAGGTAGAATCCAGGATAGATGAGTTGCAAAATGTGAGTGGAATAGCTGCATCTGTGATCTGTAGAGAAGTGTATATACAAAAAATGAAGAAGAACACAGAAATGGTCCATTGATCAGACCATAGAGCCCTGTTCAGTCAAGGAGTTTTACTAAAGAGTGAGAAAAGAGAATTATCACTTCAGCCGAGAAGCTGGAGAGGAAGAAGAGAGAAATCCTTTATACTTTAATCAGTTGATATTCCTCCAGTGGCAGTCAGCAATTTTTGAAATGCTGACGACCATAGATGTAATTATCCATGGATATTCAGTGCTGGGCCAAGTCCAGGAACCAACATTGAATATTTGGAACTAATTATTACTGCACTGGCACCCAATCTTATGCGGATCCTGGTCAAATACTATGAGACTGCAGGTCACAGTGGCCATTTTGTAGCCAGACCCGCAACAGCCAGGAATAAGCAGGCATCATTCCTGCTCCGTGACTCTCTAGACCAGGGGTGTCAAAGTCCCTCCTCGAGGGCCGCAATCCATTCGGGTTTTCAAGATTTCCCCAATGAATATGTATGAGATCTATTAGCATACAATGAAAGCAGTGCATGCAAATAGATCTCATGCATATTCATTGGGAAAATACTGAAAACCCGACTGGATTGCGGCCCTTGAGGAGGGACTTTGACACCCCTGCTCTAGACCATCAGGGAACTTCTAGGTAGGTCTAGAAGTTCATCTGAAAGTGGGAAAGCTTGGGCCCTGATGCATCATTTTTAAGGAGAGATCAAGATGGGGGAGGAATCAAATGCCCAGGAGCTGCTATCCAGATGCTGGCCAGTATTCAGACTGATGCCCGGTTAGCTTTAGCTAAAATTAGGACAAGGGAAATTAGTGACATAAATTAACCTCACAATGCTCTAAGTTCATTGGAGAAGAGCGATGACAAGGGTTGTGCCGAGTTAAATCAATAGAGAAGTTATGAAACAGGATGGAATTGGAGCTTGAAACTCAAATAGCCTTTAAAGAGTTGACATCTTCCAAGGGTCAAAGCCACAGTGAAGAACAGGGAGGTGATCTCAGCAAGATCGTTAAAGGAGTCTTATAAAAACATAAGAGTTGCCATACTGGGACATACAGAAGGTCCATCAAGCCTAGAATCCTGTTTCTAGTATCCAGTGCACACGCCAAAAGTGCGATGGGAAAGGTAGGAAGAAAATGTGCGAACATTGGGCCTTTATATTTGCACTTATAGACATGTTTTTTTCTGGTTACTTGCACATCTCTAGAAAATATACCAAAACCTATTTGCTCATCTTAAGTTCTTTTTCATATTACACAATCAGGACCCCTGTTGAAAGTATAGTCCAGCCGAAACATGGACTGTATTGGGTGCAAACCATGCGGTCATCAGATTAGTTCTAACATTCCTTACAAGCAAACTGGTGCTTTTGTATTGTATTATATTGATCACATTGCTCAGATTGTGATTTTTGTGAATCGTGGAGGGGCATAATCAATAGGTCATATAAAAGCTCTATGCGTCAGCGGCATAAGACGTCCAGGGAAATGTGTCGATAATGGAAAGATGTCCAAGTCATTCGATTATCGGCACGAAAGAAGTCCAACATAAACACGTCCACATGCGCTGTACCGAAACATCCAAGTTTACCTACCAAATTGGCAATCATCCAAACAAGACGTACAACTATTTTCGCCGCAATCCGCTGGACGACTTGCTAGTCATATAGCGCTCTTTATGTATTAGTTGTCCTGGCACATGTCCTACTGATGTCACACTGTCCCCAATAACGTCCTGCTTGCCCATATATAAACCACCACGTGGAAGTGTAGTAGGCGTGTGAGGAGTTAGGAGATAGGAGTTAGTTGGTGGAGAGGTTAAATAGATCGATTATTGAGTGGGATTGAGTGTTTGGAGAGTGATTCTGTGAGTGTGTATGTGTGAGAGCAAGTGAGAGAGAGTGTAAGGGTGACAGACAGGAGAGACAGTATGAGTGATTGAGGGAGTGAGAGATTGTAGTGAGGAAGGGCATGCTAGGAAGAGTGAGTGGCCACCAGGGTGAGTGTGTGAGAGGGTGTGTGAGTGTGTATTTGAGAGCTTGTGTGAGTGCGTGCGGGTGTGATGGTGGAAAGAAGGGAACCTAATTATTCCCTAGGGGAGACGGAGTCCCTGGTAGAGCTGTGCCTCCAGTATAAGGCCAGGGTGTTTGGCCACAATGGCAGAAGACCAGCCCGCAGGCTTTCCAGAGGGTAACCAGCAACTTGAGGCCCAGACATTTCTATAAGCATGTAAAACATCATAGATGAAGCAGGAATACTTGCTTACCTGAATACAGCCACAGGCTTGAAAAGGCAGACCATGTAATCTGTAACATCCAGCAAATGAGTTAGGATTGCATCAGTAGATAGGAAGGTGTCTCAGAACAGATAGGAGACGGACGTGCGTGCTGATGTAGACGTATCCCGGCCCCCTGGATTTAAACGTACCAATAAACGTGGCCTAGACATCTTTCGGATTTGTTCATAACTGACCAGATGGACGTATTACGTCAAGTCGTCCAGCGGACGGCTTGTTGGACATACTTAATTGCCAATAAATACGTCTAACCTCATATTATCAAAAGTGTGGGTACTCTGACACCATGGCTCCCAAACCAGTCAAAGCTCTGTCCTGAAAGCCTAACTTCTCCCAGGCTGAGACAGAAATGCTGGTGCAGGAGGTGCACACACACCACCAGCAGCTCTTCTCACCCCAAGGAGAGAGACTCGGAGCATACTCAAAGAGCAAAGTCTGGACTGCAATAGCTCAGCGCCTGAATGGAGTCCACCGCCATAAGCGAGATGTGGAGGACTGCAAGAAAAAATGGAGAGCCATCAAAAGGGAGGTCCGAGCTAAGGAAGGTTCGAGCTAAGGGAGGTCCGAGCTAAGGGAGGTTCGAGCTAAGGGAGGTCCGAGCTAAGGGAGGTTCGAGCTAAGGGAGGTCCGAGCTAAGGGAGGTTCGAGCTAAGGTGGGCAACCAGCCTCCAGATGCTGACATGGCAGACCTCAGCCCCATGGACCAGCTAGTGCTCACCTTTGTGTCGGCAACCTCCACCTATGGTGTGGGCACACAGGACACATCAGCTGCCCCACCTGCACAGCGTTCTGGTATGTACGTGTCTTAATTCCCAATCTCACAGCTAGCTCCCATATTCTGAGAGACCTCTCTTTCATCCTCCTTCTTCTACTCTAATGGGGCAGTGACTACACCTGCTCTTCAGAGTACGGTGCTGGGGTTCAAGAAAGGATTGGACAATTTCCTGCTGGAAAAGGAGATAGAGGGGTATAAATAGAGGATTACTGCACAGGACCTGGACCTGTTGGGCCGCCACGTGAGCGGACTGCTGGGCACGATGGACCTCAGGTCTGACCCAGTGGAGGCATTTCTTATGTTCTTACCTGTTTGGTACTGCTCCATGGGCTGATGGCAGAGCATGGAATTAGAATCCTACACCCTTATACTGACAATTTGGAACATTTGCTATGATCAGCAGGTGTGCTCATGTAAGGTGTCTGCACATACACTGCTTTCATCCCCTTCATAATGTCACCAACACACCACCCTATGGTAGCTGGGTATGTAGTCACACACCTTTGGGATGCATGTTACCTGTGGTATGCTGTGACATCCATATGTGCTTTTCCCCTATGTAGATGCCAGCTCTGACGAGGATGAGGCTGGATGCAGACGCACTGTGCAGGGACAGCAGGATGAGGCGGATGTGCAGAAAGCTGCAACACTCAGCCAGCAGGAGCCTGACGAGTTCCAGGACACCCAACCACAGGAGCCTGCCAATGGGGATGAGGACCTGCCAATTCCCCCACCACCTGAGCAGTTTGCCAATGTGGCTGCGGATACCGAGGAGGGCAGTGAGGGACCACAGCCTGGCCGCTGGAGGGCACCCAGTCGCCAGCGTCGCCACCTACTGAGACTGGCCCAGAAGCTACTGGGGCACAATCTGACCCTGGAAAGATATCGGCAGCAGAAGCTCCAGCTTCTGAGAGAGGGTGTGGAGGCAAGACAGCAGTCACTGGAGGTAAAACAGCAGTCACTGGAAGCCCAACGGGAGACCAATGAACTTCTGAGGCAGCTTTTGCATGCCAACACTGGCATCGTTGCAAAGCTGGAAGGCCTCCACAGTGAGCTCAGAGCTAGCAATCGTACTCCCTCCACAAGCCAGCACACTGATCAGGTGCCTGTACCACCCTCCAGCACTGGCTCAGTGGCATCAGGACGCAAAGCCACAGAGAAAAGAAAGCACCCCAGATGTTGGGGCCTGTTCCACACCTGCCTTCCTCCACTCAGGTTACATGGCCAACTTTTGGACAGCAGAACACTGACTCCAGCAGTGATAGTGTCAGCTCAGACACTGATGTGGCCCCAGTTTGTCCAGAAGCTTCATCTCTACCTCGAGGTGGAGCTGGGAGGGCTGTCAGGGGCCGTGGGAAACCACGTGAGCAAGGGAAGGGGAGGTAGGTAAGGGGCTGGTGTTCTTCGTGTATGTGGGTGGGGGTGGGTTTGGTGAGGATGTGTGTATGTAAGGGTGGTGTTTTGCACAAAATGTGGAAAAATAAAGGTGTTTCTTTAAAAGAACCTATTGTCCATGTTTACAAGCTGCAGCTTATCTACACTGAAACTGACATTAGCCTAGGCTGGTTGTGCAGTTCAGTTAAATGGCACTGGACTGATATACTGTCAGGTGACTAGGGTACAGCGTCCATTTCACAGGAAGTGGGTCTGTATTAGACGGTGCCTGGCATTGACCCCTTCCTGGCTGGCACTCTGCTCGGCTCTTTGCTGTGGCGGTGGGGGAGGCTCCTCATCATCGCTATCAGGTGGCTGCTGAAGTTGTTGCTGTGGGGGATCTGGCAATGGCTGGTGTTTGCGTACTGCAAGGTTATGCAACATGCAGCATGCCACGAAGATCTGAGCCACCTTCTGAGGCCTGTACAGCAGCTGCCCCCCCTATCGATCCAGGCATCTAAAGCGGTTTTTTAACTGGCCAAATGTTCTCTCGATGATGCTCCTGGTGGCTCCTGGACGGCTATTGGAGTCATCAGCCAGACTCGCTGAGGATACCTCCTGTCACCTATGAGACATAGAGAAACAGAGAGAGAGAGAGAACCATGATGAGTGGCAGTGATTTGCAGGTGCAGGAAGAGAGTGTTGGGATGGGGGGGAGGGGACGACAGGGTAGCTGTATCCCTGAGGTGCTTACCAAGAAACCAAGCGCCATTGAATTGCCCCTGGGTTGCTCTCCTGTGGAGGCCACAATGCTGCACTATATAGGCGTCGTGTGTGGAGCCAGGGTATCTGGCACACACATCCAGGATCTCTCCTTGTGCATTGCACACCACCTGCATATTCATGGAGTGGAACGCTTTCCTATTCCGGTAACTGGTCTCATCTGCCCGAGGGGGTCTGAGGGCAATATGTGTGCAGTCTACCACTCCAATGACGGAGGAGAATTGTGCCACATTATAGAACTGCCTCATACTGCCCTGTAGGGCCTGGGGAGTGGTGGGGAGGGAGATGTAGTCATGGGTGTGGGTTAGGAAGGCATTAAGAAATTGGGTAAGGCAGTTGGAAATAGCAGGTTGAGTGAGTCCAGTGTTGGCTGCCAGAACAAACTGGAAGTTGCCAGGAAAGTGAGGGCTGCTGTTACTTTTAAATGCACTGGAATTGGGTAATTACGCCGAGTGCGGGCCCGTAGCAGGGGCTGCAATTGGAGGCAGAGATCCTGGATGGTGGCCTTGTTAAAGCGATATCGCTCCAGGCACTCCTGGTCACTAAGCTCAAGGAAGCAGGAGCGAGGTCTAAACAGCCTCCTGTGGTGGACTCGGTTATGGGGCCTCTCAATCTCCAGCTCCTCTTCCTGCAGAAGGATCTCTACCGCAACAAGCACATTGACCCCTTCCATCGCCCACAAAGAAAGCAGAGCTATGTTTCTATTACAGTCTAAACAGGCCCCAGCCAAGCAGTCACCCGACACCTCCCCTCCCCCAGGGATTGAGCCAGGTGGTGAACCAGAACACTCACTCGTGTGCAGCTCATGCCACACGCTAGAGACCACAGTGAATGAGTAAGCTGAAATAGATGTAAGAGATAGGAGGTAAGTGGCATGAGAGAGGGGTTTTTGCAGTGGTGAATGAAATGAGGGGAGACACAGAGCAGTGAGAAAGTAGGTCGGGAGGTTGAGATAGAGATGATCAGAGTGAGGGGGTACACACACACGAAATTACACACCCTTCCATTACCTGTCCACAGGACGGCACACACTGTAGAACTGCTTAGACATTCTGAAAGCAGGTCTAAGTTGAAACGCTACATTGAACACACAGAGCAAACTGATTGAGCTTTGGTTATCGTATTTGTACGTTTGGGGCCTAACCCCGCCCTCGGAACGCCCCATGTTGTACGTCTTAGGTTGGACGTTTTGCGGCGTAGGACGTGCAGCTGGCCGACTTTTGATTATGGTCACTTGGACGTTTTGCCGGGTAAAACGTCCAAACTCCGACTTAGGTGTTTTTTTTGGACGTTTTTCTCTTTTGATTATGAACCCCATAGTGTTTTGGGGAGGTTTTTAAAAATATTTTTAATACACTGTTCCTATATTATCCAGAAACACATGCTCCACCTTCTCTCCATTAAAGGTAGGAAGACAACCATGAGATAACAGAGCTCTGAAATCTAAGTGAGGCCAGCATATCAATGAGTAGGCGTTGATCTACAACTTTTTGGGCTTGCGAGCTACTTTTAAAATGACCAAGTCAAAATGATCTACCAACAATAACATTTTTTTTAAACGCAAAGCACACTGTATGCAGAGAAAATGTTAATTATCATTAATATTCCGGGGGTTTTTCAAAGAGATCAAGGCAGGTGATGTCACCTCAGTAACAACCATACAAAAATAGACAAATCTATCCCCTCCCTTTTTACTAAACCACGATAGCAGTTTTTAGCGCAGGTAGCTGCGCAGAATGCCCCATGCTGCTCGTGACACTCAGACTCCCTCCGCTAAAAACCGCTATTGAGGTTTAGTAAAAAGGGAGGGGATATATTTGTCTATAGTGCAAAGTATATAGCCATAGTGCAAAAAATAGACAGCAGATATAAATTCTCAAAACGGACACATTTTGATCACTAAATTGAAAATAAAATCATTTTTCCTACCTTTGTTGTCTGGTGATTTCATGAGTCTCTGGTTGCACTTTCTTCTTCTGACTGTGCATCCAATATTTCTTAACTTCTTTCAGCCTCCTGTATGCTTCCTCTCCTCCAGATCTCATTCTCTCCCCCAACTTTTTCTTTTTTTCTCCCTGCCCCCTTCTTTCTGTCTCCCTGCCTCCCTTTCTTTCACTCTCTCTCCTTGCCCGTCTTCTTTCTATCTCCCTGCCCTCCCCCAAGCCACTAGGTTTGCCACCGCTGCCATCAGGGAACAGGCCCTCAAGCCACTAGGTTTGCCGCTGCTGCTGCCATCAGAAAACAGACCCCCAAGCTACCGCCGCCCCAAGCACTCCCTGCAAAAACATTGCACTAACCAGCATTCCACTCCCCCGACATCAATTCTGACGTAAGAGAGGAGTTCCGGGCCAGCCAGGCAGCGACTGGCTAGCCCAGAACTTCCTCTCCAACATCAGAATTGACGTTGAGGAGCGGAATGCTGGTCAGTCCAACGCTTCTGCAAGGAGGGTGATGCCTTCCCAATCTACTGGTCAATCGCGATCGACGTATTGGGCACCCCTGATCTACAATGTCAAATGCTGCAGATAGATCAAGGAGGATAAGAATGGGTTGGTGAGAGTCTTACAAACACATCATTTAGGATATCTGCGGTTCATATTGACAGATGTTAAACACATATCAGTGCTCAGTTATTATTCACTTACAGTTATACCAACTTGCATGGGGTTACCAGATTTTCATGAAAGAAAATCTGGACCCCTGGCCATGCCCCCAGGAGCACCCAGTTCCGCCCCTAGCCGGCATCTGCGCATGTGCAGAGGCAATGCGATGACATCACACGCATGGGCGGATGCCCCCTCCAGACAAGATTTTGACAAGAAGCTTTTCAAAACCCAGACAAAGTGCCGGGTTTTGAAAAGCTGTCCAGACCCTCCGGACATTTCCTCGAAAAGAATGGTATGTCTGGGGAACCCTAAACCTGCTTTTGTTGGCAGGTGGCTGCAGTAGGTAAGATGGAAATAAATAGTAGATCAGAATACCTTTCAGCTCTGGATAGTGGAAAAGGGCAGTCTGGTTGTTGTAGCAGAAACATTAAATTAACTTCCTGTTTCTTTCTATTAGGATGCAGTAGGGGTGAACAGGTTCCCCATTCATGTCCACTAAAATAAGGCAACAGCTGTTCTAGATCTGTTGCTTGTCACTTTTCCTTTTTTTAATCCTTCCTCTTCTAGAAGGTGCCTTTAATGGTCAACCTGTGACGATATGAACTGGCTGATTCTTTCAGTTAGGTGCTGCTTCAGACATATGTGAAGTTGCAAGATCATAGGTGTGAGATCAACCTAAGACAAAGGGGAATAGACAAAGTGGGATAGTAGGGATGCTCACAGGGAGCATCCCTACTCTCTGAATATGGCAAGATCCTCCTTGGCTCCTACCAGCTTCCAGCACCTTCTTAAACTGTTGCTTCCATAGATTTCCTATACTGGAATCTTCCTTAGAGTGGCTGCAGCCATTTCTAGCAGGTACAGGAAGTACAGCAAAAGGCCACAGCTAGAATGTGACTCAGGAACAGTGCAGGAATAATTTGCAGGCACCTACTCCTATTGGCTGGCTGATCGCTCCTCGCTATCATAGCCAGCAATGACAACACTGACACCAAATGGGCTTTTAGGGAACAACAGTGAGAATTCAGGCAGATTTGCCCTACTGAATTTTTCACACAATTTGGAGCAAGAAACTAGCAATAGGAAATAAAGAGGGAGAACTTTAATCCTTTCTGTAAAGGGCAGGCTGAAATGAGACCTTTTGCAAAACATAATGTGATGTAGCAGTTATATATCCTGAAGCTGAAATATTGTAGCAATATTTGATTACAATATTTGTGGAAAGGGAGGGTGGGGGAGGGGGTTATTTTATGTATTTAAGATGATAATAGGAAGAATTTCAAGTGATATGTATGATTTAATTGATGTAATATTGTACACTTGTTGTAAGATGAAAAAAATGAATAAAGAATTGGGGGGGAAAAAAAAGAAAGAAATTGTAGCACACATGTAAATTCAAACACAGCGACAGGAAATGAAACACAGATGGGATAGTACGCCTCAGGAAAACAGACGAGAATTATGCAGAATCGGATTCTGATAAAGCCAAACTACTAAATGAATACTTCTGCTCAGTCTTTACCTGCAAGGCGCCGGGGACCGGTCCACAGCTGCAGGCAAGGCAAACCTCGGAAGACCCGTTTCAAAATTTCGAGTTTACACCCAGCAGCGTCTACTGTGAACTATCAAGACTCAAGGTGAACAAAGCCATGGGACCGGATAATCTACACCCCAGGATTCTTAGGGAGTTGTGTGATGTCCTGGCGGAACCGCTATCCGCGCTCTTCAATCTTTCCCTGAGTACCGGAAAAGTCCCCTTGGACTGGAAAATGGCTAACTTCATTCCACTGCACAAAAAGAGTTGCAGGACGGAGACTGCGAATTACAGGCCGGTGAGTCTCACCTCCAATAGTGAGTAAATTCATGGAAAGTCTTATTAAACACAAATTAGATACGATCCTGATCGAGGAGAATCTACAGGATCCCCACCAGCATGGATTCACAAAGGGAAGGTCCTGCCAATCCAATCTAATTGGCTTCTTTGACTGGGTAACAAGGAAACTGGATATGGGTGAGTCTCTGGACATCGTATACTTGGACTTCAGCAAAGCTTTTGATAGCGTCCCGCACCGCAGATTGTTGAGCAAGATGATGGTCGATGGGCTTGGGAGCAACATTGACAACATGGGTCAATGACTGGTTAAGCGATAAACTCCAGAGGGTAGTGGTTAACGATACCCTCTCCAATACATCAGAGATGACCAGTGGAGTGCCACAGGGCTCGGTCTTGGGACCGATCCTTTTCAACATATACATAAGAGACCTGACTCAGGGGCTTCAAGATAAAATAACATTATTCGCCGACGACGCCAAACTTTGCAACATAGTAGGTAACAGTGCTTTGCCCGACAGTATGGAGAGGACCTACTCTTATTGGAACATTGGTCCTCGACTTGGCAGCTAGGCTTCAATGCTAAAAAAATGTAAGGTCATGCACCTTGGCAGCAGAAACCCGTGCAGAACTTACACTCTAAATGGTGAGACCTTAGCTAGGACTAAGGCAGAACGTGATTTGGGAGTGATTATTAGTGAAGACATGAAAACTGCCAATCAGGTGGAGAAAGCTGCATCCAAGGCTAGACAAATGATAGGACGCATCTGTAGAGGTTTCGTCAGCCAGAGGCCCGAAGTCATAATGCCCTTATACAGATCCATGGTGAGACCTCATCTGGAATATTGTGTTCAATTCTGGAGACCACATTATCAAAAAGATGTGCAGAGAATTGAGTCGGTTCAACGAATGGCCACCAGGATGGTCTCGGGCCTCAAGAACCTCCCATATGAGGAGAGACTGAATAAATTGCAGCTATACTCGCTTGAGGAACGAAGAGAGAGGGGAGACATGATTGAGACATTTAAATATATCACGGGCCGCATCGAGGTGGAAGACGATATCTTCTTTCTTAAAGGACCTTCGACCACAAGAGGACATCCGCTGAAAATCAAGGGCGGGCAATTTCATGGCGACGCCAGGAAGTATTTCTTCACCGAAAGGGTGGTCGATCATTGGAATGAACTTCCACTGCAGGTGATTAAGGCCGGCAGCGTGCTAGATTTTGAAAAGAAATGGGATATGCATGTGGGATCTCTAGAGGGGTGAAGTTCTAAGGGTGAGTCATTAGCGTGGGCAGACTTGATGGGCTGTGACCCTTTTCTACCGTCATATTCTATGTTTCTATGTTGTTCTTTCCAAAACCAACCAAATTGCATCCTGTGCAATTTACTAGTGGCATATAGTGACATTTGCAAGAGAATTCAGGAAATGTGCCAAACAACAAGGGGGGTCTCAATGACACCAATATACTACCTCTCAGCAGCCCCAGAATCATACATCCTATTTTAGCAAGAACACAAAGAGGTACTTGGTGGACCCAATGTAACATCTCTAGGGAGGGAGGTGTCTCGAGTGGGCAGACTTGTTGGGCCGCCGGCCCTCTTCTGCCGTCATACTCTTTCTATGTTTCTCTATCTCCCACTCCAACAAAAAACAAGATGGGTTTAGTGGCCCCAACATAACAGTTCTCACCCCCATCAGAGATGGCGAGGCTCAATGACCCTAATAAATACCACTCATGTCGCTTCCCATTCTTCTTTCCCCCTGTAAACTATACCAAACAGCTTCATCTTCCTTCTGTCTCTCTTATCATTTACACTTCTCCTCACTCTTATCTCCTATCCTTTCAACCACACTCCCCTGTTTCTTATCCAGCTGTCCATTTGGAGCATTGAGATTAAGCATCAGATTACTGCATCTCAATGGCCACGACTGTGGTCTTGGAGGTTAAGATGTACAGTTTCAGTATCTATGAGACAAACATGGTTTTTTTCTTTTACATAGAGCTTTTTAGACTCCTGTTTGTTTACAAAAACTTGATAGCTCTAAGTCTAATAGATGCTGGCACTGTCATTTTGAGGCGGGGACATTAGATCATTTTTTATTTTATTGTCCATTCATATTATTATTTTGGAAATCAATTTGGCCTCAAATAAATAGGATGTTGGAGAATCCGGTAGCCTTGACATATGATACGATTTTATTTGGCACAGCAATGAGAGCAAAGAGTCAAATTTTTTCAAATAACAACAAACTTTTATTTATATTAACTGGAATAGCAGTTCAACAAATAACATACAATTGGAAAAGTTATGACAGGTTAAATTATAACTTTTGGTGGAATTCAGTATGCCATATATATAAAATGAAGCGCACATTTGCAATACAAAAAGGGTATATAGATAAGTTTAAGAAGATTTGGGGACCATTAACAGACTTTTGCAATGAATGATATAATTTTCCCATAATAAGATATTTGATAAGGGGGGTGGTGGGTGGGTTTATTTTATTTATCATAATATATAAATATTTTTTTTTTGTTTTAAGTTTTTTATTCATTTTTCATATAACAACAAGTGTACAATCTAAATTCATACAAATTCATTAAGTATACACGAAATTCTTTCATACCTTACTGTAAATATAACATTTCATTATAAATTTTTACTATAATTTTTAAACAGCATATAATACTTAATAAGTAATAAGTATGTCAACTATTACTCAGTTATAACCCCCCTCCCTCCCCTTACTTTGGGAAATGCATATGATTTATCTTTAATCTTATCTATTGTTTTGCCTTTTGTCTTTGTTTTGTTCTATTTCTATCATTTAAATTTCTCCAGAATTCTACTGTTCAACAGCTCCCCCTTCTGCTTCTATTCCTTTCTCTCCTCTCTTCTACCTTCCAAAGTATTTAGATCAATGCTGTCTTGTTAAAATGTTTATTTTAATTTTATTTTTCCTCTAACTCTACTTTTCACTTCTCTATTACCCTCCAGGTACTTTAGTTAGATTGTGAGCCTTCAGGACAGTAAGGGAATTTTTCAAGTACCTTTCTTATTTCTAATCTTAATGTATATTTTCTGTAAACCGCTTAGAACCTAACGGATGTAGCGGTATATAAGAAATAAATTACATTACATTACATACAATAAAACAAAATATAATGTTAAATTGCTGAATAAAATAAACCCACCCACCACCCCCCTTATCAAATATCTTATTATGGGAAAATGATATCATTCATTGCAAAAGTCTGTTAATGGTCCCCAAATCTTCTTTTCTGAATGCAATACTCCAGGAATGATACAGAGGCATTATAACATTCTTAACCTTGTTTACCATCCCTTTTCTAATAATTCCTAGCATCTTGCTTGCCCCCTTTGCCGCTGCCACACATTGGGCGGAAGGTTTCAGCATATTGTCTATGATGACACCCAGATCTTTTTCTTGAGTGCTAACCCCCCAAGGTGGACCCTAGCATCCGATTCAGGTTGTTCTTCCCAATGTGCATCACTTTGCATTTGTCCACATTAAATTTCGTCTGCCACTTGGATGCCCAGTCTTCCAGTTTCCCAATATCTCCCTGCAGTTTGTCACAGTCTGCATGCGCCTCAACAACCCTGAATAGCTTAGTGTCATCTGCAAATTCAATTACCCCACTCGTAGTTCCAATTTTCACATCATTTATAAATAAGCTAAATACAGATCCCTGCGGCACACCACCATTTACTCTCTTCAATTGAGAAAAATGGCCATTTAACACTGAACTGGCTGATTCTTTTTTTCTGCCCGATAACCAATTCTTAATGCACAATTGAACATTGCCTCCCATCCCATGACTCTCCAGTCTTCTCAGGAGCCTCTTATGAGGAACTTTATCAGAAGCTTTCTGGAAATCTAGATACACTACATCAACCGGCTCGCCTTTATCCACGTTTATTTACACCTTCAAAGAAGTGAAGCAAATTAGGGCTTCTTCTTGCAATTGTTTATATTGCTTTGAATATCAGGTCCCATGTTTGGCTATTTTTTATTTTTATTTTTTAGCCACAGTGTCTAAAGGTAACTTAAATGTACAACTCCACTATCCAGATTGCAAGCAGGACCAAATATCTGGAGAGAGGAGTGAGTGCCACTGCTATTTGGATAGAGACAGTATTACATTACATTACATTAGTGATTTCTATTCCGCCATTACCTTGGGGTTTAAGGCAGATTACATAGGAAGTTATCTGGACATTTCTAGAGGAATTATAAAGTAGAGCAGGTTGCTTCAGGGTACTGAGATGATTCCTATGGTGATTAGTTTGTTTTCAAGGATTTCTTGAATAGCAGGGTTTTTATTTCTTTTCTGAAAGTTTTGTAGTTTGGGGTTGTGATCAGTAGATTGGAGAGTTGGTGGTCTAGTTTTGCCGTCTGTGTGGCTAGTAGGCTATCGTACAGTTTTTTTCTTTTGACATCTCTGATTGGAGGGTATGTGAATGCTATCTGGGTTCTCCTGTGTCTGATTGTGGTAGTTTGGATTAGGCGGTTGTTCAAGTAGTCTGGGCTGTCTCCATTTATGGTTTTCAATAGTAGACAGTAGAATTTGAATAGTATTCTTGCTTGTATTGGGAGCCAGTTGTGAGTCAAGGTATGCTGCAGTCGTGTTTCCTCAGTGAATAGATAAGTCTCAGTGTGGTGTTTTGTACTGTTTGTAGTTGCTTTATCATGGTTGCGGGGCAGGGGAGATAGAGGATGTTACAGTAGTCTAGAAGACCTAGGATTCCAGGGTCTACTTTAAATGTGCCTGCCTAACCTTCAAGATCCTCCACGGTATCCTTCCTCCTTTTATCCCTCTATCCTGGAATTCCTCAAATCCAACCTCCACTAGATCCACTCAAAAATTAAAACTATCCTACCCCTCCTTAAAAGGCATCTCCCTTGTTGGTAAACTTGGCTCTTCCCTCCCTTTCAGAATCACTCAGCTCTGGAACAGTCTCCCTTCCCCTCTCCGCAATTTGAGCCCCCTTCTACCATTCCGTAAGCATCTGAAGACCTGGCTCTTCTCCAGAACGTAACCCCGTCCCGCTCCTGGCACTCTCACACCAACCTCTCTTCTCTCATACTTATATAATTCCACTGGAGTTCCGTTCCTTCCCTAACCATGTAAACCGTGTCGAGCTCCATCTGCGGAGATGATGCGGTATATAAACCCAAGATTTAGATTAGATTAGATTAGATCTGGAATTGTTTTCCGTCGAAGAATTTCCGAACATGCCTTAGGTTTCTCATGACCATGAATGATTTCTGTATTATTTTGTTGATTTGTGGTTGCATGGTACAGCATCTGTCTATCATCATTCCCAGAAGTTTTAGAGTGGGTTGAATGGGGTAAGTGATTGAGTTTATAACCAAGTTTGTTATGGTTGGGGTTTTATGATTTTCGAGAAGTATGAATTTTGTTTTGTCTGAGTTCAGCTTCCGTTTGTGATCTTTCATCCATGTTGCTACTGTTTCTAGTGTTCTATGTAGTGTGTCTGTCATCGGGTGGCAAAACAGTGGCCCAATGCTCCCAGAACTGCCAATAAAACATGGGCACCAAATCAGATGCACCATATTTGAAAATTTACAATCACTATAAAGCTGAAATGGATAAATTCATAAAGTATGGGAAATGGGAAATGAAAGTGCGCCCGCATCTGGAGTACTGTGTCCAATATTGGTCACCGTACCTTAAAAAGGACATGGTGATACTTGAGAGGGTTCAGAGAAGAGCGATGAAAATGATAAAAGGTATGGAAAACCTTTCATACGCAGACAGGTTAGAAAGGCTGTGGCTCTTCTCCCTGGAAAAGCGGAGACTCAGAGGAGACATGATAGAGACTTACAAGATCATAAAGGGCATAGAAAAGGTGGAGAGGGGCAGATTATTCAACCTACTGGAAACCACAAGAACAAGGGGGCACTCAGAGAAATTGAAAGGGGACAGGTTTAGAACCAATGCTAGGAAATTCTTTTTCACTCAGAGGGTGGTGGGCACCTGGAATGCGCTTCTGGAGGTTGTGATAGGACAGAGTACATTACGGGGTTTCAAAGAAGGATTGGATAAATTCCTGATGGATGCGGGGATTGAGGGATACAGATAAAGGTATAGATAGGATTATGTAAGGGTATAGATAGAGGGATAAAGGGGATTGAAGGGTTTTAGGCAAAGGATCAACTTACAGGTCATGGACCTGATGGGCCGCCGCGGGAGCGGACTGCTGGGCATGATGGACCTATGGTCTGACCCAGCGGAGGCGACTTCTTATGTTCTTAAGGTTTCTCCAAAACTAAGTCACATGCTGTGTTTAAAATATTCCAACACGAGTGCCTCTCTTATAAGCAGAGATTATTGATGAAAATGTGTATGTGTAACTGAAGGGAATATATAAGAGCCTGGCATCTGACTGAAAATCAACCTCAAATTAAATGTATAATATCATACTGGGGAGTGTGTGGTACAGTGGTTAGAGCACCCTGAGGTTGTGGGTTCAAATACCATGCTGCTCCTTGTGACCCTGGACAAGTCACTTAATCCCTCCATTGCCCCAGGTACATTAAATAGAGTGGGAGCTTGAGTACCTGAATGTACACTACTTAGTTATAAGTGGTATATAAATACTAAAAATAAATGTTCACAAAGCCAATGTACTGTATACTTTTAGGCTACCTGAATACTGGGCTCCGATATTTAAGGATTCTTACAAAGTATATTCAATTAGATATCTTGAATTTTTTAAGCTAAGAGATCCTTTCTTGGGATGTCCCAAATAGTGAACAATAACTATTTTGTTTTTCAATGATGAGGGCAACGGAAAATGTCTTTTAATATTTCCTAGCTAAACAAAAATATTTTTACTGTATTTTTTGGATACAGTTTCTGGGCAGGGATCTTCTGTCTGTGTACCTGGCACAAGTGGGGAACATCCTATTCGGAATGAAGATGGTGCTGGCAGCTTTGACACTTGATCAAATTACCCGATCACCTGCCCTTCTCTCTCCTTTGCCAGACCCATCTGAGAATGAGTATAAATTTCAACCAGGCTTGGCACTAGATATCCAGACAGCTTTGTAAGGGAAGCACCATGAAGGCAATCGGTGTCCTGTTCACTGTCCTCAGTCTCTGGATAAACTTGCATATTGCAACCGGCCAATCCAGTACTAAAACCCAAGGCTCCAATACTACAAATAGTGAGTATGATTTTTACTGCTACTTATGGCTAAAACGTATGACCCAAAGGGAGTGTCTGCATTCCATGAAGCCTCTCAGAGAAATTTCTAGAATATTTACTGTATATATTGCTTATAATAATCATTTTATAATAATAATAATTTATTTCTTATATACCGCCAAAGCCGTAGTAGTTTGAGGCGGTTTACAACAAAGAAGGGCTGGACAATCAGTGAATATAGGTACAATCAGCAAATAAGATACAATTTAAACAGGTAAGCGGGATCCTAAGCAGTTTATATTGTATAATGGTCTGGTACTCTAGGTGTCTTCCCTATCAGTCCTGGTAAGCTCACAGTCTAACCATGGTACCTGGGGCAGTGGAGAATTAGGTGATTTATCCAGGGTCACAAGGAGTGGTGCTGGGATTGAACCTGCTGAGGCAGGAGCTCTCTCCATTAGGCCACTCCTCCGTTCTTTGCTACACAAAGCATGTAGGTTCCATCCAGACTCAAATATTCTGATGACTTTACACTGATATTCTTATCAAATTATCTCTTTATTTCCCTAACAGCAGTTCACATTACTATTTTCTGCCAGCACAGACTAGTGTGATTAAAAAAGCCGTCCAAAAGGAGCAAATTAGATTAACATTAGTTATTGTGCAGACTGCCATGAATAATATGGGCAGCTGGAACTGAGGAGAAGTGAAGCAGAGAAGCACCGTCGAGGAAGGCCATTTCAGTTCAGTTGCCACTACATATAACTGGTCAATATAATCAGAGATTGAGGATGTGAGCATTAAAAACAAGTTGAAAAAAGTTGAAAACCTTACAGAGTAGGTGAGATTTTTATAACTGGTGATAGATATATACAGGCCAGTTATATACCTCTGAACAGCTCAAATCTTTTCCTCCCCCTCTACAAAAGTTCACAGTGATGATATAATTTGAAATAGTGAAGACATAGTTGGACTTACCCTTATTATAGTGGTGAACATGGTAGGGTAAGGCTTAACCTATTTAAGGATAGTTAGCTGAAAAACTATCTCTATATTACAACCAAATGTCTACAAAGAGCATCTTCTAAGGCATTTATCTGGATAGGGGTTGCCATTATTTCAAATACTTTTTTTTTTCTTCCCTCTATTGTCTGAATATTGCTTTGGTCTAGTGTCTCTCTTCTGCTTTTCTCAGCTCTCTCCAGGGTCTCTTATCCTTTAGACATTTGTTTTATATTTTCACTTCCATCTGTCCTGTCCAGCGTATCCCCTCTGTGTCCTGTCCTCTTCCCATATTCTAGCATATAAACACCCAATCAAGTACGTCACAATGGTCATGTAAAAAATAGTACAGTGGTGCCTCGCATAACGAACGCCTCACACAACGAACTTCATGTCTTGATTCACACAACGAACTTCGTTTCACACAACGAACTTCGTTTCACACAACGAAGTCGCCCGAGCTGCCGATGTATTGCATCCTTCCGCGCAGGCACTGCGCTTAACTGCCCTCTCTCACTGTATACAGTCGTCCTTTTAAGATAAACTCAATATTTTTTATAGATCATGGCTTCTAAAAAAAGCAGGAAGGTGATTTCTGTTGAAATGAAACGGGAAATAATTAGAAGGAGTGAATGTGGGGTAAAACAGTGTGACCTTGTCAAAGAGTTTGGCCTCAGCAAGACCACCATTTTCACCATTTTGACAAATTTATCTTTTTTTATGTCATCTTAGCATATTTTATGCTGCAGAACGAATCATTTTTTTTAACATGTATTGTTATGGGAAAACGCGTTTCACATAACGAACTTTTCGCATAACAAACTTGCTCCTGGAACCAATTAAGTTCGTTGTGAGAGGCACCACTGTACTTGTGAAAGAATGAAAGTCACTAGAGACACTACTGCATATATCAAAATAAATATCTATCATTCAATTTAGTAAATGTGTAGCCTCAGTGTGATTGTTAAGCTATTATGGCTACTGCCACACCAAAAGTCCCAGCTTAAATCAATCGACAGGCTCTATTGCAAGCCACACCCACACCATCATAGGCTTACACGTGTGTGGTGCAAAAGCACAAAAGTGCTTTAAGTGAATTTCATAAATAGAAATATATAAAAATCTCTCTAGTGAATCTCATGAAAGAGTCATGGACTAAAGAAATTGAATGAATTAAGGATGAAATTTGAACGCCATTTTTGAGCTAAGTACTATTAATTTGTGAACGTTAAGGAGACATTTAGTAATTTAATGAGTTTTTGGATGAGATTCACTAGAGAGATTTTTATATATTTCTATTTATGAAACTCACTTAAAGCACTTTGGTGTTTTTGCACCACACACGTGTAAGCCTATGATGGTGTGGGCGTGGCTTGCAATAGAGCCTGTCGGTTGATTTAAGCTGGGACTTCTGTTGTGGCAGTAGCCATAATAGCTTAACAATCACACTGAGGCTACACATTTATTAAATTGAATGATAGATATTTATTTTGATATATGCAGTAGTGTCTCTAGCGACTCATTCTTTCACAAGTACTATATTTTTACCCTTTCCCCATATTCAGCATCTTCCCAATATGTCCCTATCTTATGCTGTCCAGCATACCCTTCTGTGTCCTTCTCTCTCCCCTTAGTTTCAGTATTACCCCTCTGCAACCATTTCCAATGCTCCATCCAATGTCTGTGTCTCTTCTGTGTCCCTGTCCTTCCATATGTCCAGATACTCTCCTCTCTCTTCTTTTTCTCCTTTATCCCCCCTTACCATCTGGAATTTCTCTCTCTCTCTCTCTCTCTCTCTCCCTTGGATGGTTCAGCATCTCACTCTTTCTTCCCCCATTTCCTCCCAGTCCAGCATCTGCCCCCTCTCTCCACCTCCCATTTGCTACAGTTCCCTCTCCCGTCCCTCTCTTTCCCCTGCTCCCCGCCCCCAGTAGATCATCCTTCTCTCCCCTCTGTCTTCCACAAGTGCTTTCAGAGTCCTTCCCCCCCCCCCCGCCCTTCCCATGGCTTTCAGCGTCCTTCTCCACCCCTTTGTCTTCCCCATGTGCTTTCAGTGTCCTTCCCCTCCTCTGTCTTCCACAAGTGCTTTCAGCTGCTGTAAGAAGGTAATTTAGATTCGCGGTTAAGGGCAGGGAGGTTTGTCGGACCGGGGCTGTTGTTGGTTGGTCGGGGAAGCGCCACAAAAGTAAGGGGACCTGGCCGGCTGTGCTGCACCAGGGCGGACCGCCCCCCTCCCTTGGTAGCCACTCGAGCCGCGAGGCTACTCTACTCTCCTTCTCCTTACCTGCCCTGCCTGCAGCACAGAGCCGAATGGAAGTCTTCCCGACGTCAGCGCTGACGTTGGAGGGAGGGAGGGCTTTGTTTAAGCTCTCCCTCCCCTCCGACATCATCGCTGAAGTCGGGAAGACTTCCGTTCGGCTCTGTGCTGCAAGCAGAGCAGGTAGGGAGAAAAGCCGCGCGACTTAGTACATCCAGCCCCGGAGGAACCCCGCGACCCTCGGAGGCGTCCCCATGGGATCCCCGTGACCCTAGGGGCGTCCCCACGGGATCCCCGTGACCCGAAGGGGGAACCCGCGGGATGCCCGTGGGTCCTGTGGGATTCCCGTCGTCCCCGTTCCCGTGCAGCTCTCTAGTCCGCTGGTCCCGGCCGTGCGCCATTATAAACATACAGAAAATCATCGCATATAGCGGACTCACATATAATAGACTTTAAGATATAACGGATAACCAATTTGGTCCCCAGAGCCGCTTTTAGCTGTAGTTTTCTTCGGCTATAACGGACATGCAGGCTCTGCCTACAAGGCGTGTGGCGTGCCGATGATATAGTATCAAAATGCAGCCCAGAAGAAAATGACAGAGTATTTTTCTTTCCAGTACAGTACGACATAATGCTTTAGATTAGAACATCTTTTAGTGTTTTGGTTTTGCAATCATTTCATGCCATACCAATGTTTTGCTGAGTTTTGTTCTTGATGTTGCTGATATCGTTGTTTCAAGTTGACCTAAATAAAGTTTTTAAAAAATGCAACTCTGGATATAACAGACCATTTTTCCAGGTCCCTTGAAGTCCATTATAATGAGATTATACTGCATAAGGAATCGGAGGCCTGGTGGGAGGGGGTGAACAAGATGAAAATACAAAACTACCGTAATTGAAACTGAAAGCACTGTAAAACCAAAAAGCCAAAGCATGGGCAGGTTATAATAGCAGATTTACCAGGCTGACTAGACTACACCTTCTGAAAATCATTCCCAATATTTATGGAGCCGGCAGGGCTCAGTTCATCTGGGGTCAAATTATAACAGACTTGAGCCACTCACTGTTTTTGTGTTATTACTGTATTGCATACATTTTACAAGCATTTCTCATCACAAAATAGATGGCGTATTTTGTATTTCTGACTTCTGATGCGCATATTTGGTAATTATAATATTACAAGCAAAGGAACTGCAATCAAAACTTCACCTCTGCTTTTCTTTCTAACCCCCTTCTCCCTCACAAAAAAAACAAAAACCCTTCAAGCTGATGCTAGGGCTGGCAGAGTTGCTGGGAAAGGGATAAAGCAGGGGTGTCAAAGTCCCTCCTCGAGGGCCGGAATCCAGTCGGGTTTTCTGGATTTCCCCAATGAATATGCATTGAAAGCAGTGAATGCAAATAGATCTCATGCAGATTCATTGGGGAAATCCTGAAAACCCGACTGGATTCCGGCCCTCGAGGACCGACTTTGACACCTGTGGGATAAAGGGATGGTGCTAGAAAACTCTTTTAGGTCACTGAATGAATCCACCTAAGAAAAGCACGTATATACCTAGGGTTACCAGACATCTGGGAAAATCCAGACATGTCCTCTTTTTAGAGGACTGTCTGGGTTCCTGGACGGACTTTCCAAAACTCTCCAGTCTTCTTTGGGTTTTAGAAAGCCCTGACAAGCTGCGAACACATCTGGAGGGCTTCTGAGCACGCGCGGATGACGTCACACACAGCCACGCATGCTCAAGGCCCTCCAGATGCAGTTGGAGCTCATCGGGGAAGAAGATGAAGTTTTTTTTTGGGGGGGGCGGAACTGGGCAGGGCTGGAAGCGGAACAAGCCGGGGATGAGGGTGGAATGGGCAGGGTCATGTCCCCCCCCTAGAATCAGAAGTGCTAATTACAATATTCTTTTGTTTACATATAGAGTGTGAAGAAAAAACAGAATTTAAGTGCTGTTTCGTAATTGATGGCTCCGGAAGCATTGCAGGTTCAGACTTCAGTACCATAAAAGATTTCGTTAACCACGTCATGTCAAATTGGACTATTGCACCAAATGCAGTGCAAGTTGCTGCTTTTCAGTTTTCAGATACAACAAAAATGGAATATTCATTTAACAAATATTCTGACCTTCCTTCCTTAATAAATGCCACTAATAATATTTCCCAGATGAAGAGTATAACTAACATGGGTAGCGCACTGTCAATTGTAAGTGACAAGATCCAGGAGGCTGAAGCTGAACGGAATGTCTCCACAATTGTTGTGGTAATAACAGATGGACACCCCACGGATGATTTGGGGCCAGCTATTAAGAAGCTGAGGGAAATGAATATAACGATATACTGCATTGGAGTTGGCTCTGACATTAACACAACAGAGCTGCTTCTGATTGCTGGCGCAATGGCACGGGTCATTCTCATATCTGACTACGAAGTTCTGAAAACTTTTGCAAATCAATTTACGCAGCAAATCTGTACTGAAATACCTGCCACAGCTCCTCCAGGTAAGAATTTGTGTATTTTGTCCAAGCTCAGTAAAGGAGTTTGTCTTCATAAAGCCCATCACCATTACCACAAGCAACTTGTATGGGAAAACAGTCACATATGCCCAAGAAAAGATGAAAAAAACATGGAAAATGTGATCGGTAAGTCCATCAAGGGCTGGATTCTGTAAATGGCAACTAAATTGGTGGCGTCTACAAACATGGACATTGTTTGCCTGCCAATCACACTTCGGCGCTGTTTCACAGATTCGCGGCTAAGAACGCCTAAGAAAGAACTGAGGCATCTGCAATCTAGGCCAACACTGCAAACGTTTAAATTCTTTAGTGAATCACGCCCGTGTCGAGCCCCACCCCCTAACCACGCCCGCTTAGTTGTCATTACGCATCCTGCCATAGACACCTATCTCTTATAGAATCGGGTAGGTGCCTAGTTTTAATTAAAGCTCATAATTGAAGCTATTAAGCTAGTTTAATGTAGACCCCTAAATTGGAATCTAACAGCGCTTAACGCAGGTGTCCTCTATAGACTATGCCCCAATTGTCTAATGAAAATGGTCAAATAAATCCTCATAATAGAGGAGTGTGTGGCGCAGTGGTTGGATCTACAGCCTCAGCACCCTGGGGTTGTGGGTTCAAACCCCGCGCTGCTCCTTGTGACTCTGGGCAAGTCACTCAGTCCTCTATAGCCCCAGGTACGTTAGATAGATTGTGAGCCCACCGGGACAGATAGGGAAAATGCTTGAGTACCTGATTGTAAAAACCGCTTAGATAACCTTGATAAGCGGTATATCAAATCCTAATAAACTTGAACTTGAACTTAATAATGAGGAGCAAGTCCAGACACCCAAGAAAAGGCAATATAGAGCAAATACTGAACAAACAATATTGGGGGAGGGGGAACCTCTGTGAGGTCCTTGTCCGTCTGCACAGCTTTGGGAAGCTTAGGGAGAGTGAATGAAGCAAGAAGGGGTTGAATATTGCCCTGCATCACCCTCCCTACAGTCAGACAAGCAGCCTGAGATCAGCTGAAATCGGGAACTGAGAGTAGGCTGCAGCTGTGAATCTCAGACAGAACGGTGAGCTCGACTGGCAGGCCACACGCTTCAAGTTATGCAGACTATTTAGATGCTGATGGACTTACCGACTCATTTTTGGGTGCGTAGATTCCACACACACATCTGGTCATAATAATTATATTGCAAACAGAAAGTACATGAGATCAAATAGAGGGTCATAAATATAGATCTGGGAAGCTTTTTCCACTTCCTCCAACATTTCCTTCTTCCCTATGTTAACCTGTCCCCCTAGCCATAAAAGCATTCATAATCTGTGTACACACTAGCTGATGTCTCCTTCCTAGCCTCCTCTCCCCTCTGAAGTATGTGCAGCTTTTCTACCTGTCCAGTCACTGTCTGGCTTACTCCACTTTTTTCTCTTCCATGGATGTGCAAATTCATTAGCATGCTTTAAAAATGTAGTACACACAGAATTGATTTGTTGCCATTGATTTCTTGCAATCTATTTGTACACACTAAGCATTTCTAATGCATGCTTAAAATATTTTGCAGAGCATGTGAAACAAACAAAAATTGAGGAGAACTTGGAAAAAAGGCCAAGTTTTCTAAAACTGAATCAACATGTTTTGCCTGTGCTCATCACTCCCCTCTTCCTTCTCCTCTCTGCTGATACAGAGCCGTATCTGCTGCAGCTCAATGCATACATGCATGAAATCTAGACACTAGGATCACCCAATGCCTAGGTGTATCTGACATACGTATAGGCACTTCCAGGGATGGTACTTAGATGCAGAGGCGTAGCTAGACTTCAAATTCTGGGTGGTCCACTGGGCCCACTGGGTTTCCACATCCCCCCTCCCCTAGGCCAACTCAAGCCCCACCATCTGCAAGGGTCCTCCGGCAGTACAACAGCTCCCTAGACTGCTTTCTGCAGCCTGCGGCTCTGACAATGTGCTGCCGCCACTGCCCCTGCCCTTCCCTCCCCATACATGCTCAGTTTTTGCACATGCGTGAAGCTAAGCTTGTGTGACAGAGGGAGGCCAGTACTTGAACAGTGACACGTGCTAGAGCAAGTGGGAGAAGTAGCAATTTGTGTAGCTGGTTATCCAGGTACAGCACTGCAAATTAGCCATATCCAGGTAACTTCTGGATGCCACCAAACTCTTGTATATTCGGTACTGACACCCGGACAGGACTGGCACCAATGTTCCCTCTATGTGGGAATCCTCTATGCATACTGCTGCCAGTGGGGTGCAGTGATGGAAGGGGAATCTTCAATGCAAACCTCCCACGTACCTGTTCAAATCTTCTCCAGCATTGAGTAGCATCTCTAACCCGTTATTCATGCCGGTCGCAGTGGCGTAGCGCCCCTCCCTGCCCTCTTCTCCACCCCCCACTCCCAAATTCCAGATGTGCTGCGAGATGCTGGCGAGGAGGTGAGGCGCTGGTGCCAGTTGTAGACTCCTCTCCTCGCCGACACTTCTGCTCCTTCTCACCTCTCCTTCTGGCACCCCCCCCCCCCCCCCCCCACACACACACACACACACCGGTGGCAATAGGAGGCTCAGAGCCACAGCTGAAGGACATCCGCGCATGCGCAGACATCGATGTCATGATCATTGGGTCAATGTCCACACATTTCTAGGTGCGTTTCAGATGTGGCCCTGAGATTAGTGTGCTACGGCTTAAAAAGTTTACAATGCACTGTTTTAGACAATTCTACTTCTGCCTGTAAAACCTTATTTTGCTGATGGAAATCCCTTTCATTAACAACCCTCCCAGTTTGAAGGGATAAGTTCCAAAACCTGTTAAGTACAAAAAGCTGATTTCTGAATAAATGCAAGTTTTTATTTTCAAGAATTCTTTAGAAAATACTTTTTTCACTAAATATCATATACCTTATGAATAAATGCCTTTTAGCACAAATTTTACACATCCAATGGCTATCTATGAAGGCAGTCTGTTTTCAGTATGAACTAATTTTGGGGGGAAATGTACTTGATAGGTTTTGGAATTAATCTCTTCAGTTGGGAGAAAACCTTCATGTGCCAATTATCAGCCTTGTGGCCACCGTTTAAAAGTAAAACATACCTGGCTTTCTAAAGTGGTAAGAAGCCTCAATGGCATGTATACACAAGAACATAAGAGTTACCCTACTAGGTCAGACTATCCCCCTGTTTTAGCGCACATTTAGCACGTGCTAACCGCGACTAATATGCACGCGTCAGCGATTAGCGCACGCTAAAACACTTAGCGCACCTTTGTAAAAGGAGCCCTAAGGGTCCTTCTAGCCCAGTGTCTTGTTTCAACAGTTCCCAGTCCAAGTTACCTGATAAAAAAAGAGTCTTGAAAAGTGGCAACTTAATCCCAAGGCTGTGGAGTCGGTACAAGAAGTCTTCAGCTCCGACTCCTCTATTGTTCTACTGTCCAACTCCAACTCCTACTGGTGTTAGGCTTTACGGAGCCTTTCTATTAAAGTGTAGTGTGTCTACAATTTGGGTATGATTAATTTATGCATCCAGTTTAATTGTGTAACAAGCCAATTAGTGCTGATAATTGGCTGCTAACGATCAATTATTGGCACTAATAGGCAACAACTGAAATTTATAAATTCATCTTCATAATCGCTATTCTACAAAGAGGCACATGTAAACATTTCTGCTAGAATTTGAAAAGGGGGCATGGCCAAGGGAGGGGCATGGGCAGATCCAGGATCTAGATCCCTCCTTACCAGCTAATTTCCGTCCTATCGCTAACCTCCCTCTAATATCAAAACTGACCGAGAAAATTATTCACAACCAATTTGCAGAATTCATCGACAACACTCATGCCCTCCATCCACATCAAACCGGTTTCCGCTCTTCCTAATCTACTGAATTATCATTGTTAGGTCTTATTTCAACCATTTACTATTTTCTTGACCATCAGAAATCTGTCCTTCTTATTTCCCTTGATCTGTCTGCAGCATTCGATACCATTGACCACTCTCTTCTCATTACTCGACTCAAAGATTGCGGCCTCACAGGTTCGGCTCTCTTATGGTTCACCTCCTACTTTACCAAACGCAGTTTTAAAGTTCATTCAAAGGAAGAAACTTCTTCACCTATAACCCAAACTTATGGGGTTCCCATTGCCATTCTATCGCCTTTACTCTTCAATATCTTTATGTCACCTCTCCTCACTCTAGCCCAATCTATTGGATTCACTATTTTTGCCTACGCGGATGACATTCAACTACTACACCCCGTCAATAGCTCTAATATTACAGAAATACAAGAAATTAACAATAAACTAGATAAAATAAGCGACTGGCTTCATACAAATAAACTCTCTCTTAACATTGATAAATCATGCTGTCTCCTATTCCCAACAAAAAATAATGAATCTTTATCGGGGAAGATTTTTATCAAATCCTCCTCAATAAAAATGGAAACAAAAATAAAATTACTGGGAGTAATCATCGACAAAGATCTTATTTTCCATGATCATATTAGCTCAGTAGTTAAAACCTGTTTTTATAAGCTTCGCCTCATTCGTTGTCTTACCTCTATTCTAGACACGGATGCAATTACAACTCTGGTTCATTCCTTAGTCATCTCACATCTCGACTACTGTAACTCCCTATATAACGGAATTCCTCAAAAAGAAATTCGACGTCTACAGTTAATCCAAAACACAGCTATTAAACTCATCTTTAAATTAGGGAAATATGACCACGTTACCCCCCTCCTGAAAGAAGCCCACTGGCTTCCCATCTCTCACCGTGCTACTTATAAAACAATCATGCTGACCTTTAAAATTTTACTCTCCCATCAACCCTCCTACCTCGATAGGCTTCTCATTCCACAACGCCCTACAAGGTTGCTTAGATCCGCAGAACAGAACCTCCTTTCCATTCCCTCCTTAAAGGATTTCTTCTACACTAGGAAATCAAACTTTTCAGTAGTTGCCCCTACTTTATGGAATGCTTTACCATCTCATCTGTCAAGAAAAACAGCTTGATAGATTTAAGATAAGCTTGAAGACTTTCTTATTTCAAGATGCTTTCAACTGCTCTTGAATTATTTCACTCTCATTCAACCAACCGCTTCTATGAAGCGATCCCATTCCTAATGTTTTATCCTCTCCCCCCATTTTCATTCAACCCCTTTTTTTTTTTTTCTCTCCTCCCCACTCTTTTTTCTTACCTATTATGTAACTTTACCCCTCCCCTTCTCTTTTATCCTCACTCTCAAGTATGTCCTGTTTATGTTATTAATTGTACACCTCTATTACTTCTCTTTATAAGTGCTACAATCCTTTATTCCTATTTTTAATATTTTATTGTAAAGCGGCTAGATACCAGTTGATGGTCGGTATATTAAAAACTAATAAACTTGAAACTTGAAGCTTAAACATTTCTGCTAGAATTTGAAAAGGGGGCGTGGCCATGGGAGGGGCATGGGCAGTTCCGGGATGTTCCTAGAATGTGTGCACCATGTTACAGAATAAGGCGAGATCTATGCCTAATTTACGTGCAAGGATTTACACCAGGTTTCCCTTGGTGTAAAGCCTTACACCTTGACGCAGCCCAAATTACTTCCCATTGCCAGATGTATCACGTTGTCTCTTTTGCGACTACAGTGACCAAAGTAACCCACAAATCATCTGTGAACAATGTTCAGAAAAACAGTTTTATATTGGGTAACTCCAATGACAGCAGAGAATGTTTTTTTCAATACTGACCTTGCAGTACACTCTCTTAGATTATGCATGTATCGGAACTGCATAAGTTTTGTTCTTGAGGATCACAAACAGGTCACATTTTCATGATGCTGCTTTCTTTTGATATTACACAAACAGAAAGTGGTTAGCAATGCGAGTCCTAATCTGGAGACCATCACTAAATATGTAGGTTTGGTTGGCCACCAGAACTTATCTGGCTGAGCTGATACTGAGTGCTGGTACCCTGATATTATCCAAGTATCCAGCAAGTTATGATTATTGCTATCGGTGGATGTTATCAGGAAAATAGTATATAATACTGCTCATACTGGACAATACATATCTGTATTAGAGGCCCAACATACTTGAAGGGCTCTGGCCTCAGAATCGGAGCCTACGCACAGCAGTGAATCACAAACTGAGAAGATCCGCGTAGTTAATACAGCTCCTGCTCCAATCATTGGCCAGTAGTTTAATCTTTTTTTGAAAAAAATTTTTATAAAGCAATTTAATGAAGCTAAAACCCTTTCAACTTTAAAGGGGTATTATACATATGTAGTAGCCAGGATTTGAAAAAAATGTGAGACCAAAAAGACTTATCTCAGAACTTGACATGTTCAGTCACCAGTGTCTAATTTGCTGACGCGGCCACGTTTTGGTCTGAGATAAGTCTTTTTGGTCTCACATTTTTTTCAAATCCTGGCTACTACATATGTATAATACCCCTTTAAAGTTGAAAGGGTTTTAGCTTCATTAAATTGCTTTATAAAAAATTTTTTCAAAAAAAGATTAAACTACTGGCCAATGATTGGAGCAGGAGCTGTATTAACTACGCGGATCTTCTCAGTTTGTGATTCACTGCTGTGCGTAGGCTCCGATTCTGAGGCCAGAGCCCTTCAAGTATGTTGGGCCTCTAATACTGATATGTATTGTCCAGTATGAGCAGTATTATATACTATTTTCCTGATTATATTATATGCTGCTGGGGTAACTAGTTTATCGGTGGATGTTGCCATTTACATGCTGCTTTGAAGTACTGCTGGCTTTTTTACATTACTCTGATTTTATATTTCTCTGAGGAAATTCTGTGATAGCCCTCTAATCCAGCACTTTGCAGGGGCGAAACGTGGTCCACATCAGGCATTTTTTCTATGTGAGACTTCTTGTACGAAATATATATCATGCTCTTTCATGACATATGATCTGCTCCTTTTGTACACTGGTCAGTGAGATATACCCAGTTAAATCCTGCTGAATATTGGGCCTGGAATTTTTATGTTTGAAAAAAATGTAATATATGACAATTTTCTTCAAATGCCATTTTAATATGATTTTCCAAAGTGTAAGATCTTCATTTAATAACATGCATAAACACTTCTTTTGGGGTTTTTTTTATACCCAATGATTTTCAGGGAATGGTTGTGAATGTCCTGTATGCAAAAAAGTCAAGAAGGAAAACATCTTTTTCTCTTGTTCTGATACCTGTGATTCGGACAAAGAGTGCACCGGTGGTCGGAAGTGCTGCTTTGACGGTGCATATCATCGCTGTTTCACTGGAAGAGAGAAAATCTGCATGGATGGAGAAGACAACTCAAACCCCAAACCAATCACAACAGTAGCCACAATAACAACTCCAATGCCGACTACAGAGCCGACTACAAAGCCAACTCCAATGACAACTACAAAGCCGACTACAAAGCCAACTCCAATGACAACTACAAAGCCGACTACAAAGCCAACTACAAAGCCAACTACAAAGCCGACTACAAAGCCAACTACAAAGCCAACTACAAAGCCAACTACAAAGCCGACTACAAAGCCGACTACAAAGCCATCCATAACAAACAGGCATTAGAAAGGCGGTAACAGTCGATGAAAAAGTGGCAACCTGTCCTATGAGATGTAATCTTAATAAAGTAGAAACTAGCAAACCGTATTTTTGTTTAGATTTCAGTATCCTCTTCTACAGGGAACAGAATTTCTCTAAAATATTATTGGGGGGGGGGAGATTGTTGCTCAGGGCTGTTTAGTTTTGAGCCTCTTATAGCAGGAGGTCTATCAGAGAGTGAACGCACAGTGATGTTACTCCCATTCATCTCGGACCGATCTGCTGATGTGCTTCCAAACTTCTCTGCTTAATCTACATGGCACAGTCGCTTTTTCACCACAAAGAATAGGTTGTGGCAATTTCTTACTTTCTGCTTTGAGCATCCAAACTGATTTTAAATGCAAAAAAAAAAAAAAAAGAGAGAGAGAGAGAAAGAAAGAAAGAAATTAAATAGGTGTTCATTAGATGAACACTGGCAAAAAAAAAACAACAACCCCAACCCTCCTCCCTGCTCTTTTCTGTCTTCTATTCTTTGTTCAGTTCCTAGGTCTTTCTACACTGACAAATTCCTAAGTACATAAATGGACATATTGGATTCCACAGGAAATGGTATTCTTTGGCATGAAAATGCTGATTTTTCTGTAGCCTCAAAGATCTCCAATTAATTGGAAAATAAACACCTAGTTTTACACGCTCTGATATTTGTCAGGACTTAATCTAAATAGAACAAACTGCTACCCTGATATGACCAACTGACCAGGTCATGTCCAAATAATTCTGCAGCACTGAATATCCGACAGGGTTGGAGCAGACCTGGCACTGGCAATATTAAGAGTTGGTACAATTACCATATATGTAAAGAGAAAAAAGAGAACACATGACCCTGCCCCACCCCAGCCCTGCCAAACTCAGCCATATGCCAACACCAGTACGTCAGGTGACTGCAGTGGCATACCTAGTATATTTAAGATGATAAACACTTTCAATATAGATTGCTGTAGTGTCCTAAAGTAGAGTGTAAGGACAGCGTAGGCTGCATACCAATTAAAAATGAAGGGAAAAGCCTCAGAACAGGCCCTCCCACCTCCACCGAAGTGGTTTGCAAAAGGTGGTCAAGTGATAACCTCACTGGCAAAAAACCTTCAAAATATATTGGAAACTTGAGCCTTGAGCTGTGCTTCACTTATAAATAAATAACTGATAGAAGAAAATATTCAACTTATCTTCTGCTGATCAGTAACACCAACGGTGGCCAGCGTTTCACAAATAAGCTGCCTCAGGGTGTATCCCGACTGATCAGACTTCTCTCAAAAAGGAACGCCAAACTATCTCACGCATCTAAAAATGAAGGTTTTTTGCCAGTGAGGTTATCGCTTGATCACCTTTTGCAAACCACTTCAGTGGAGGTGGGAGGGCCTGTTCTGAGGCTTTTTCCTTCATTTTTAATTGGTGTGCAGCCTATGCTGTCCTTACACTCTACTTTAGGACACTACAGCAATCTATTTTGAAAGTGTTTATCATCTTATACATTTTGTTTTCATGATATCTGAGTCTTTTGTGGCTATACCTAGTATATTTGATACCCGGGGCCAATCATTTTTTAACACCTCCCCTTAAACACAGCTACGATACTACTGTATCCTAATACAAAACAAAATTTTATTTTTTACCTTTGTCATCTGGTTTCTACTTTTCTAATCTTCTCTTCACTATCTTCCTTCCTCCAGCATCTGCCCCCCCTCTCTCCCTCACTTCCATCCAGCATCTGCCCTCTCTCTCTCTGTTACATCTAGTTTTTGCCCTCTTTCTATTCCGCTTCCATCTACTGTCTGCATTCTCCTTCCCTCCATATGGCATCTGTCTTCTTTCTTTGCTCTTTCCATAAACTGAATACCCTTTTCCCCTTCCATCCAGCCTGTGACCCCTCTCTCCTTTTTACAATTCATTCCAGTTTCACCCATCTCTTTATATTTCTCTCTCCTTTCTCTGTCATCCCCTCCTCCCATGTTCTGGCATCCTCTCATTCCTTCCAAATCCCACAGTCTGGCATCTCCATCCTCTTCCCTTCCATCTCTCCTTCCCCCGGACCGAAGCACTGTGCGTGTGTCTCTCAGGCTGCTGCATCAATGCCCAGACAAAACAACAAATTTGTAAAAATCACCTGGACACCCAACAGAGCGCTGAAAAGGATGCTATGTTGGGGAAAATCTGAACATATGGTAACCCTACCTCTGAGTTCCATCCAATGTCTACACTGATCTCCCAACAGTCCCATCCATGTTCTGCTCTGTTCCCCCATCCCAGAGCTCTATTCATTTCCTGCTCTTTCCAGGATTTCTGCCCCCATTTGAAATTTCTTCTTCATCCATGCACACAATCATTCCCTCTCTGTCTGTGTCTCTCCCCTATACTCAACATCTGCACTCTTGTATCTATTACTCCTGGGTGTTGCTATCCCTTCTCTGAGCAGCACCGTCTTTTTTCTTTCATTTACACTAGATTCATCATTTCTCTCTCTCTCTCTCTCTCTCTGTCCTTCTCTCCATTTTTCTCTGCTGAACCCCTTCCCAAGATCAATCTCTTTCTCATGCCTCTAATGTCTCTCCCAATTTTTCAAAATTATTGGGGGTGCCCAATATCTACCCCTCCCCGGCCACCATCAAAAAATAGTCTTACATTTTATTGAACTTGAAGGTATGGAGAGCTCACCTCAAACTGGGATGATACCACAGAAATCCAGCACACTGAGAAGCAGCAAACTCTTACGCTGATGGCCACAGTATCCTGAAAAAAACACACTTAAAATCTATAAATCAAGCTTGTCATGCTATAACAGCGGAACCTGGAGTGACCCGCTTCCCCATAACAATCTACCTCCCATCCAACATACCTCTAACCCCTCCCAAGGAGACAAATACTCTTTAGTTGGTAAAAACCTGGCCGCAGCCCTGTTTATTGAACAGTAAACATATTCATATAACATTTAACATAATTAAATATATATTAATTAACAGCCATAAATAATACATTAACCGATTACCCAGAACAATGGTATCACCATTGTGACCTTGATCCCAAGCTACCTTAACAGATGTAACTGGCCCCCGACCCCGCCATCTAAGCAAGGGTCCGAGGGGTGGCATGTCCCACACATGCCCCATTATCCAGGGTCATCCGACCCACCAGGCACAGCGCCTAGCCAGCCCACCGCTCATCCCTTGATGAGCCCAGTAGCCAGTAGCTCGGGATACTGCAACTCTATCATTCCCATTCACCCCCTAACCTAAAGGACGGGCGGGCGGGAAGGCTGCCTTGGAGGACCGAAAACCGTTAGGGTCCTCCAAGAGCCCTTCTTTTAACCCCTCCCACCCACAATCCTCTTCAGCCGCGATGGACCAATCGAAGGTCGATCTCTCGACAAAACGACTTCCCCCAAGAACTTCCTGCTGCCTTCGACCTACCTACCCCCCCTAGACTTCCTAGCCCACGGGCGACTCAGCGGGCCACCCAGCTCCGCGTTAAAGTCGCCCATCGAGACTAGCTCGTGGGCTTTTTATTACAGAGCTGAAAGAGCTGAAACAGTAACCCTGTCTATGAAGAGGCAGCAGTTCAATAATTATCACACTGAGGTCTAGAATAACAATACACCATCACCTCCTAGGGCAGTGTCCCTCAAACTTTCTCGAGTCAGGGCACGCTAAAGATAGTAGCCATGGCTCGAGGCACTCTGAAGTGTGGAGATGTCACGCTTGCATGACATCATCACATTGACGTCCACATGTGCAGAGGCCCTCTAGATGAGTCCTGAGATGCCAGTGGGGGGTGCTAGCAGTGAAAAAAGGCCATACAGAAGGAGAGGCCCTGGCACTGGCTGATGCTTACCTATGGTACATGCCTCTCACCGCTAGAGGTACGTCCTGTAGGCAGTCAGCTGGCATCGGCAACTCTCCTCCTCCCCAGTGCGCCACTGCACACAGTTTACGATACACTGTCCTGGGGATAAAACAGCATAAGCTGCACTGCCACCAAACAGATTCTCAACAAATAAGTAACTAAAAATTTTAAATACAAATACTGTATACAGACAAAACCTGTAGCCCAGAAGACTAACCTTCTATTAAGTAGAACACTGGGGAAAAAGAAAACAGGAAGGTTTTGTACCTATTCTTCTTGTTTGAACAATAATTATACTTTTTTTTCAAATTCAATAAAACTGACCTACAACGCTTTTAGAAAACTCATAAAAACTGCCTTATTCGACAAATATATCACCTAAATAGAATCTTCACCGAACACTTCTTTCTTTTCTCGTTCCCAATATACCCCTCTGAAATCCTAATCAAACCATATTTTGCAATTCGGGACATGTCTTCTAATATGTCCCCCATGAAAAATTCTTAAACTGTATATTGTAATTTTCGATGTATTTTTTTGTAATTCGTGACCTTTTCCTAACAGGTCCTCTCGGAAATGGCTTAGCGTACTGTACATTTTATATTTTTGCATTCGTAAAGTTGATGTACTCTGTATTTCCTCTGACTATCTGCATATTGTAACTCGCTGAATGTCCAGCTCTCTTGAATGTAAACCGCCTAGAAGACGCAAGATTGTGGCGGTATAGAAAAATAAAGTTGTTATTATTGTTATTACCTTGTATATTTGACACCCGGGCTTGATCTTTTTTTTTCTGCTTATTGACCAATGGAAAGATAATATGAATAAAAGAAATAAAAACCCTGCTATTCAAGAAATCCTTAAAGACAAGCTAACACAGCAAGAATCATCTCAATAGCAACCCGCTCCACTATGTAATACCACCAAAACTGTCCAGATAACTCCTTTATGTAATCTGCCTTGAACCGCAAGGTAATGGCGGAATAGAAATCACGTAATGTAATGTAAACTATTTGCCTTTTCATAATGGATAAACTCATGTGACAGAAACACTCAATTCACATTTTGTCATTTTTATCACAAGATCTCTTTTTAGATGTAAATATTCAACAGCTTTCAGTGGGGTTTAAGACTACAGTCCATCAGAAAAACATTGATAAAAATACTTTTTTACATGCTTCAAGTTGTCATCTGAAACATAGGAAGCAGAGTAGCCCATATTCACAGTTTTGACGATATTTTTTTGACGATATTGCTGCATCTGTACTGACATTACAGATTTTAAACATCAGTCAGGAACGTTATGGGGTGAACTTTCCATGAGAGAATAGTGGCGGGGCAAAGGGTCAGCCGAAACCAAGCCCTGCTCTCAACACCGCCCAGCTGAGCGGTAACTGGAGTGAACAGAGGTGGGAGTGCTACCCAAAGCAGTCCAAACACTTTATGTCAAAACAAAAGTTCTTTATTAATCCCATTCATCGTTATAGAATCAAAATGACAGTTCATCAAAGCAACAATTCTTCCACAAAAGAAAAACACGTGGAGGGACATAATGAAAAAAACACATCTAAGTCACCAAGGCCCTAGGCGCCCAAAGTAGGCAGCAGGGAAATGTCTATTCTCGAAAAAAAAAAAAACCCACTCGAAATGTGGGTTTTTTTTTTCGATAATTGCCTACCTGTACATTCAGAAGTTTATTTGCTCAGACCGCCACTACGTCTACCTTTAAGCCCTATTCTTGAAAAAAAAAAAAATTGCTCAAGTCCCAAACACTCAAAACAAGACCGTTTACGCCTGGGAGGGACCAGTCCTTCGCCTAAAGCCACGATTCTCACGGCGTCTGTAATGGAATCATGGAACTGTCCCCCCCACCCCCCTGCAATGATCGCGGCAGGAGGGATGCCCAGTCCCTCCTAACCGGCACTCGCTACGACTCCCCCCCCCCCCCCCCGCAACATTCGCAGCAAGAGATGCCCAATCTCTCTTGCCGACACTCCCGAACCCCCCCCTCCCCCTGCAATCTTCACCAGCAGGAGAGATGCCCAATCTCTCCTGTCAACACCTGCTGTGAATCCCCCACAATGATCATGGCAGGAGAGATGCCCAACTCTTCTGCCGACGCTCACCCTCCCCCCTCTCCTGAAAGTTTGCCAGCAGGAGGGATACCCAGTCCCTCCTGCCAACATCCCCCTAAAAGTTCTCCCCCACCCGAAAGTTTGGCATTAAAACTTTATAGGTTTGCATTCACACACACATCCACACAAACATATCCTTCAGTTCCCTGTTTCCCAACTCATATCTTCCCTTACTTGAAAAACCTCAAACACACTCTTACATTTACTCTGCTCAATGGACATTTTTGACTCTGCTAAGCTTTCTCCAGTTTCAGATAGCATTTCTTCTATAAGCTATTACCTGACTGGCTTAGTCTTTGATAAGTTTTATCTGCCGGAGCTTGCCTGGTCTGTCCTTCTGCTGCATGCCTGGAAACAGTGTTCCTCCTTGCTGCATGCTGGAGCTTCTCCCTGTAGCTGGAGACTCTCCCTAACTGTGAATGAACTGTCTATTCAACCTGAGACAGCAGTGATTCTCATTGGCTGACCATGAGATTGCTTAATTAATTTTCTCACTGCTTGCTCTGTTGTATCCACCCACTCCCTCTGTAGACTGTGTTAGCAGCAGTGGGTGTCAAACCTGTCTTTGGATGTTGGTTAGCAATATGCTTGTTTAAGGGCAAACAAACACCTGACCCAGGACTATTTCTGTCCCCTGAAACTTTCAGCCTTGTCTTAGGGCAGTGTATCGCAAACTGTGTGCCACAGCTCCAGGGCAGGATTAATTCTTCGAGGGCCCCTAGGCACACAAGTACACTGGACCCCCTATCCCTGCCCCACCCATGCCCTGCCCCCAAGGAAGAGACAAGTTAATCTAATCATGTATTTTTTAATGGGTATAACATATGGACAGACTGGATGGACCGTTCAGGTCTTTATCTGCCGTCATTTACTATGTTACTATGTTAAACACGACGTCCCTCTCTGCAGCCAGCGTTCCCTAGACAGGAGCAGCACCTACCTGCCTGCAGCTCCCACCGTCCCCGGATCCCATGACATAATCCCTGGGCAGAGCCTCGCTTACCTGCAGCTCGCCTCAATCTCTGGGCTGTAACCAGCCAAAGATACCACCGTGGAATTCACTTTATAATCTAGTCCTCCCCAGAGCAGCCTGCGGAACTGCGCCCTGTGCCACTTCCAGCCACCGCCTCCTCCTCCTGCCCCACTTGGCAGCCACTTCCCCCTTCTCACTGCTGCTGCTCAATGGTATTACTAGTTATTATGTTTTATTAGTAGCACAGAACGAGAGAGGGGAGACACTGATGTCACAAGTGTCATTTTTTTTTTCCAAGGGAAAAAGCAAAACCCCAGCACAGTGGCATACCTAGCATATGTGACACCCAGGGCCCATCATTTTTTGATCCCCCCCCTTTAGTATGAAAAACATGAGTTTTAGTAACAATCCACACGTCGCACAAAAGTGTACCTAGGAAAAGGCAGCATCTTACATACTGCAGTGAGCAGTACATCAATACACCCATTGTAAAACTAAACAAGCCAGACTAGTACAGATCAATCCTGCACAGTCAATCTTAACACAAAACCATGTCTTTCGAACACACAGAACACAGAAAACACCTTTGCATAGTATGAAACATGTAATCACAAATTAACCCCTCCCCCTTTTACAAAACTATAGTGCGGTTTTTAGCCACAGTGGTAACAGCTCAGACGCTCATAGAATTCTGAGTGTCAAAGCTGTTACCATCATGGCCAGCACTAAAAAATACTCTATGGTTTTGCAAAAAGGGGAGATAAAATAGAAATACATAGACAAAGGTTAAATTGAATCACCAAGAAGCTAGACTCTGCATACAATGCAACACCACAGAAATAGCGATGCATCTCTCCTAAAGCAAAAAAAATAAATAAATAAATAAAAACATTTTTTCTACCATGTCTTCTCTGGTTTCTGCATTCCTCATCTTCTTGTAACCCTCTTCATTTCATTCACTGTCTACCCTCTCTCTGCCCCTTCTATTTGGCATCTTCTCTCCCTTCACCCCCATTGGTCTGGCATCCATCTTCTTCCCTTCCCTCCTCCAGTGGTCTGGTATCTCCTTTCCTTCCTTTCCCTCTCCCACATCCCCATGGTCTGGCATCTCTCTCTCCTTCCCATTCCAGTGGTCTGACATCTTTCTCTTCCTTCCTTCTGTCTCCAGAATCTGACATCTCTCCCTTCTTTGAGTCATCTCTCCTCTTTCCCAGTGTAACATTTATCCTTCCCTCCTCTCCAGCACTATCATGTCCAACAATTCTCCCTTTCCCCTTGTATATCATCTCTCTTTCCCTTCCACTCCATACACCTATATCCAACAATTCTCTTTTACTCTTCCCTCACCTGCCAGCAGCATCTCTCTTTCCCTCCCTTCCCACTACCAAATCCATGCATCTCTCTTTCCCTTCCTTCCTAATCCCCATCCCATGCAGCATCTGTCCTTCCCTGCCTTTCCAACCCCCCAGCCCGAGCAGCCCAAACCCCTTCCAGTTCGTGCAATATCTGTCCTTCTTGCTTTCCCATTAAAGACGACATTGTTAAAAATAAATTACAAATATTATTTATCACAGAAACCTGGCTTTCAGAAGGCGAGGAAGCTTATCTTTCCTATTGTTGTCCCCCTAACTACAACTATATATTTAACCATCGTCATTACCGAAAAGGAGGAGGCATTGCTGTCATCTATAAGAACAATACTCTAAAATTATGTGATCAATCCCCAAAAGCTGCTTCAATTGAATTCCTTCACCTAAAAGATACCATTAATAACCAATTCGATTTTCTCTTACTTTACGTTCCTCCTCCTATAAGTTCAAATAAACTTTCTCTTCTTCAAGATCTTTTATTTGATTTTTCCTCATCAACAACCAACCCAATTATCCTAGGTGATTTCAATATACATTTTGATGACCCTTACAATTCCAATACTAGGGATCTTCTAAACATTCTCACACCTCTCAATATAAAACCACAAATAAACTCCCCGACACACAAAGCTAATCATACACTTGATAATATTCTTGTCACGTTTTCCCAGCAACCGAACATTTCGAATCTTTCAGTTCTGCCAATCCCTTGGTCTGATCATTACTTCATAACCTTTTCTTATTTTTTACCTAGAAATAGTCCAACACAACTCTTACCGAAAAACAAGGTCATTACAGTCAGAGATTTTAATAAGCTGGACAATACAGACTTATCTTCATTTTTGGACTTAAATATCATAACTTCTCTTCCCGATTCCATAGAAGATCAATTAACGGCCTGGAACTCATCATTGACGTCTCTTCTTGATATAGTATCTCCATTAATATCAAAAACCATTTCACTTCGTAAAATCATCAACCCTTGGTTTACAGCAGATCTAAATATGGTTAAACAACAAGTACGTTCGCTAGAAAGGAAATGGCGACAAAATAAAACATCAGATAACTTACAAGTATATAGGGAAAAAGTTTCACTTTATAAGACAAAAATAAACCAGGCAAAAAAATCATATTACTCCAAAAAAATTGAAAAGGCAAAGAATTCTTCCATTCTTTATAATATTCTAAAAAGAATTGATCCAAAAAATACAATAAACAGTTCCATTCAAAGATCAACTTTAAAAGCTCAAGAACTATCTAATGCTTTCATACAAAAAATAAATAATATTCGCAACTCCTTTTCCCAAAACACATTAATTAATTGCATTACTACTGACCAAACAGAATTCATACCTATAGCTAAATGTTCAAACTTTAAAATCCCATCCCTACAAGATATCAATTCATTATTACAACAAGTAAACTTAAAAAATTCCCAATCTGAAATCATTCCACCTTTCTATTTGAAAAAACACTTCCTACATTTCGGTCCTTTCATACTGTCACTCATTCAAAAGAGCCTTCTTACTTCTACAGTTCCACTTCAATGGAAGACTGCATATATCACCCCCATTCTTAAAAATTACAAAAATGGTATTGATGATTTATCCAACTATCGTCCGATAGCTAATATACCTTTTATAGCCAAATTAATAGAAAAATGGATCTTCAATCAACTCTCTGACTTCATTGAGAACACAAACGCTTTGCATCCAAATCAGACTGGTTTCAGAAAATTTCATAACACTGAATATTCGTTATTAGGTTTAACATCCAATATACAATACTTCCTGGATCATCATAAATCTGTAATACTATTTTCTTTAGACATTTCAGCAGCATTCGATACCATAGATCACGAATTACTCATCAATAGGCTTGCAGAAAAAGGAATCACCGAGAATGTTTTAGCATGGTTCAAATCGTATCTTTCCAACCGTTCATCCTCTGTTAGATTTAATAATGAAGTTTCCGCCCCCCACACTTCCACATTCGGTATACCCCAAGGATCAATTTTGTCCCCGTTACTCTTTAATATTTTTCTTTCACCGCTATTAGAAATTTGCCAATCCATAGGCTTTATTCCATATTCATATGCTGACGACATACAATTAATTCATCCTCTTGATCCAAATAATACCACTGAAGTTTCTTCCATCAATTACAAACTTGAACAAATACAAGACTGGCTTACCTCAAATAAATTATCATTAAATATTAACAAAACCAAAACTATGCTATTTAATTGGAAAAAAGACATTCTATTATCAAAACCATTTGTACTTAACAATATTACTCTTAACCTAGTATCCACTGTGAAAATACTCGGAGTTTTTTTAGATGATAATCTGACTTACCATGATCACATCTCCCACATAGTCAAAAATTGTTTCTTTAAACTACGGCAGATTAGATCAATTTCCAAATTTCTAAATTTACCATCTGTAAAGATTCTAATACATTCTTTTGTTATATCGAAAATAGATTACTGTAATGCATTATTTCTTAATATTACACAAAAAGAAAAAAGAAGATTACAGACCATCCAAAATACTGCTATAAAAATAATATATAATGCAAAAAAATATGATCATGTCTCCCCACTACTCAAAGACGCTCACTGGTTACCTATAAGTCACAGAACTCTATTCAAAACAATGCTTCTCATCTTTAAGACTTTATTATACAATGAACCACAATTTATTTCAAAATCATTAATCCCTTACACAACCCAACGTCCATTACGATCATCGGAACAAAATCTGTTAACAGTACCGTCACTGAAAATCATAGGTACACGAAGAGCTGACACGTTTACAGTAATGGGGCCACAATGGTGGAATGCAATTCCCCAGTATATCAGAATGGAACAGGATATCACAACTTTTAAAAAATTGTTAAAAACGTATTTATTTAAAGATGCTTTTACTTCTGACTGACCTAAAAACGCTTTTTAATATAGGCTTGAAACTTATTGTTTTATCTTTTTTAAATTACTTACTCAAAGAGTCTTTTGATTTTTATAGCGTTTACTTCCTTTAAAGACAGATTAGCTTGTGTTCTGATATAGTTAAACCTACCCTCTTGTTTTTTTCCTTTTTCTCCGAACCCACAGTGTAACTTTATGCTATTCCTTACCCCTCATGTAGGTTTTATATTAAGTGTAATGTGTAATTTGTCAATATTTGTTATATTTTAGTCTCTTGAATACTTTTATTTTGTTAATGTACATCGCCTAGAAATTTTGTAATAGGCGATTAATCAAATGTCCAATAAAACTTGAAAACTTGAAACTTGAACTGCCCCCCCCCCCCCCATGCATCATCTGTCCTTCCCTCATTCCCAACCACGCCTCCTCTCCTCACCTGGATTCTATGGTACGACTTCTCCCCAGTTCCCAACTCCCCCACCTACCACCTCCCCGCTGCTATAATTTAAAATCTTCGGACAGCCGGCTGCACAATGAAGCGAGCCTCCTGTAATTTGCCTGCCACGGATGTGTTCTTTCTGCAGCACTTCCTCTTCCTGCGTAGGCAGGACGCTGCAGAAAAAACACTTCCAGGGCAGGCAGATGGTGGGAGGCGTGCTTCATTGTGCCACCAACTGCCTGAAGATTTTAAATTACAGTACAGTACAGTACTTCTTCACCGAAAGGGTAGTCGATCATTGGAACGAGCTACCTCAGCAGGTGATTGAGGCCAATAGCGTGTCAGATTTTAAAGAAAATGGGATATTCACATGGGATCTATAAGGGAGTAAAAGTCAGGGAGTAGGTCATTGGTATGGGCAGACTCGATGGGCTGTGGCCCTTTTCTGCCGTCAATTTCTATGTTTCTATGTTTAGTAGGTGGGGAAGTCGGGAGAGTCATACTTCTGATTGCCAATTTGGGGGGAGGCCATGCCCCCCTGCCCTACGTTCCAATGCCTATGGCCCCTCGTATCTTAATATCATCTAAAGCAGGGGTGGGGAACAAGGGCAGCAATCCAGTTCGGTTTTCAGGATTTCCCCAATGAAAATGCATGAAATCTACTTGCATACACAGGAGGCAGGTCATGCAAATAGATCTCATATTCATTGGAGAAATCCTAAAAACCAAACTGGATTGCGGCCGTCTTCCCCCACCCCTGATCTAAAGTCATGCCAAAATGAAATAAGCCAATGCTACCCCATTCTGATTGAATTCTTTGGCTAGACAATTGGATTGAGGATGTGTGCTAGGTATAATAACTTAGATTTCAGCAAAGCCTTTGACGCGGTTGGCACTTGCGCTTGTCTGTCTCAGAGCTGCTCACAATCAATGTTCCCTCCGAGGATTGACAAGATGTGTGCAAGTTGGGGGGGGAGTTGTGTTAGTAACAAGTTCTAAGAACCAGATTTCAAGTATTTTTGTGAGCAGCTATGTAAAATCTGTGAGTAGTGCTCCTAAAATGTATGAACAATTGCTCATGCGCTCTACATAGCTCACAATGTCCTCCTCTTGTTTAAGATGCACAGCTGCATTTCCAATTCAGCTCTTGGCATTCCAGTTCAAAATCCCCATTGTGAGCAGCTTTGAGAAATATATGTGCTGTGATGGACTTGGGGCAATTCACTTCTTATTCCTAGGATAAGCAGCATAAAATATGGTTTACTACCGTGTTTCCCTGAAAATAAGCCCTAGTGCGTTTTTTTAAATCCAAAATTAATATAGGACACTGTCTAATTTTCGGGGATGTCTTATTTTTTTCATGTACAACAGTCTTCTCTCCCTTCCTCTCCTCTACCCCAATTCTTCCTCTCTTCTTTCTCTCCCCCCCCCCTCCCACATGTGCAGTATCATTCCTCCCCTCTCACCCAGACCCTTGTGCAACAGAACCCCTCTAACCCTCCCACCGTGAGACTGACATACCTCCACTCAGAGGCCTCCTAAAGCAGCAGGGGTGGGGGTTGCAGAATTGACGAGTCCAATTTTTTCAGCAAATCAGGCAGCAGTAGTGTCAGGGACATTTGGGGGGGTGTCTTCAGGGATCGATCATAACTAGGGCTTATTTTTGGGGTAGGGCTTATATTAGGAGCATCTTTAAAAATCATGGAAGGGCTTATTTTCAGGATAGGTCTTATTTTCAGGGAAACAGGGTATTTGGGATTTTGCCAGGTACTTGGGACCTGGGTTGGCCACTGTTGGAAACAGGATGCCGGGCTTGATGGACATTCGATTGGTCCCAGTATGGCAACTCTTATGTTCTTATCAGTGAATGCTCTATGCAATTTTGCAGAGTCACTGTTGGTTCGAACTGTACTGTTTAAATTATAATTACTTGTTGAATTTATTTATTTATTTATTTGCAATTCTTGATATATTGTAACATAGTGGAGGGTTTTTTTCTCTCCTGTGATGTGTTGTTTGCTGTAAGCTCATTTAAGTGGATATAGCCACACAAGAGCTCTGCAGTATGGTTTGTTAAAGTTCATGGAAGATCAAAGATTAGTTCTTACCTCAATGGCTATCACATTGGAAACAATTTGTATTTATTGGAGGAAGAACAAGAGAAGATGGATCATCGCCATCATGGAGGTAGGAGAAGAAGGGGCCTATTATTGAGTTCTTTGCCAGGAGAGAGACAGAGAGGCGAGTTTAAGGAGCCAGAGGAGAAAAAGATGAAATGGAAGGCACAAAGAGGTCTGGTGTTAGGGTGGTCGAACCGCTGCCGAGAGTCACTTCATCCTGCGGAAATGGGATGTGTTGATGCCACTGAGCCTCTCTTGTTCTTCAGAACATTTACTGAATTCCCAGTTGTGTCACCACACACCATCAATTCAAAGTGTTCTTAGAGACATTGGGGCTCATTTTCATAAAAGAAAAATGTCCAAAAAGTGACATAAAGGGGCAGATGGATGGTTTTCTTGCCAAACTCTTCCAATTAACTATTTTCGAAACCCATTTTGTACACAGATTTCTATGGTGGTTGCAGTTCATCTAAATCTGAAGGAGGCATGGTTTAGGCACAATTTGGATGTTTGGGTCTAAACCTGTTTTCACAATGAATAAGTACCAAAAAGAAGCTCAAACTGACTGGATGACCACTGGAGAAATAAAGGCATGAACCCCCTCTACATTCCCCCAGTGGTCATTGACAACCCCACCCACCCCAAAGATTGAGTAGTGGCACTGACAGCCAGGAGGTGGTGTGGTATGCTGTACTAGAATGGATAGTGTGCAAGGAAAAAATTTGAATACATTGTAGATTTTTTCTACATATAAGCTACCTACTTTTCATATGATCCTGGGTAAATCTAGATAGTAATGCACATGTAATAGATAAGGCCACGCCCAGAGATTAACAGAAAAACGCTAGGGGGTACTAGGGGGAAAAAGTATAATATTCTCTGTATGTACTTTGCTGGATTAAGCAAGATCATACGAGAAATCAGGTATAGATATACATAGCACACTTATTAATCTGATTCCATCTTTCTGTCTTTCTTTGTGTCTTTGTTTAAAGTACTGAAGGTTTCCCGCTTAAAAAAAGCCTGGGTTTTTAGTGTTCTTTGTGTGGACTACCATACCCAGGGGGATCGGAGAAACCTCAGGACTTGAGTGATAACACATGTTCCTGGTATTCCAATGCTGGGTAGAAAAGCAAATCTTTCTTGAATATATTCTAAAACAGGGGTGTTCAACCTGCGGCCCGAGGGCCGCATGCGGCCATGTGAAGTATGTGCGGCCCCAGTTGAGGGCAATGCAGTGTTTTCCTCTGCTGCCCCAGGGTGTTTACTGTCTTACCGGCTCCCTCCTCTGTCTTGCTGCAGCGTTTGCACATTTGTGCAGCCCCAGAAACATTTTTTTCAGCCAATACGGCCCAGGGAAGCCAAAAGGTTGGACACCCCTGTAAAGTATTGAATATGAATGAAATATGATGTGTGGTTGAGGGTGACTGAATGGGATCCCATCTGTGACTGTGTACAGTATATGTGTTTGGACATGAGAAATTGTTTGCAAACTTTATTTTTATATATTTTAAACCTGAAGAAATCCTGAAAGGGAACATCTGTAGTTTGACCTATCTGACCTTTAAGTTAGGCAACTCTCTTAACTCTGTGACATTCCAGGAGGCCTGTTGGCTGTTTCAGGGCTCCTTTAAGCCTATATTAGGAAATTTTCATTAAGGGGGGTTATCTAGGTTTTTCTTGTGTGTGAATGTCAGTGAAACTTGAAATTGTCAGTTTTCTCCAAAGAACGAGTTCATGATAGAGAGCTGGGTTTGGATTCAAACTTTTCCTCTAATGTGTTATACATTCAGAAATTGCTGTGTATAATTTGTAAAACTTTTCTTTGTGTTAAAAGGAATTTCTTTGTTCAAAAACACACGGCCAGCCTCTGTTTGCTAGTTGGTTGATAAGGAGTGATGTCATATTAGTCACTGCGAAAGTATATATGTGACCCCAGTGGGAGTGATACTTTGAGTTTGTATTGTCCAGGAAAGATGCATTTTGTCACGCCTGGCTATATATGGCTCCATTGCACAAATGCCTTTTGACTAGAGATTTCTGTTAAATTTCAATAAACAATATTTGATTGGTAATATTTGTGCAATTATCATTATTCCTGAACACCTAAGGGCGTGGCTAGTGCAGTACGCTGCTTAAGATGTGAATGAAACAGTACATACCTGCCTGTATGATAGCTCCAGATGTTATGACCAGTCCGAGTAAATCAACAAGTAGATTCCTAGAGTAGCCTAGTGAGCAGTGCAGTGACCCATAGATATGGGTACTCAGGCTAACTACCACACTTATGGTGGAATAAGTGAACCCTCCAAAACCCACCCAAATTCTACTACACTTACATATAGGTGACACCTGCAGGCATAAGGGCTGTTGATGTGTTGTACAGTTTGGTCCAGTAGGTTTAGGGTAAGTTTTGGAAAGGGGTTATGGTGAGATAGGCCTTTTAATGTAGTTCACTGCAGTGCCCCCTATGGTGCTCCACTGCTCTGCTGGGGTGACTATGTGGCCAGTCTACTAAAATGCTGGCCCCTCCTACATCCCAGTGGCTTCTTTTGTGCATTTTTCTGTTGGATTTTTTTTGTTAATGGCTTGAAAAGATAGGCGCACTGAGGACAAATACATCTGAGAAATGGCCATTTTCAAAACAAAAAGATGTTGTTTTATTTCACAAATGGTCACTTTCATTACTGGATTATTGTGCATCTTCCACAAAATGTCCACTTGGATTTGGACATCAATACCTACTGTCTCCCATTCATTCTCCATTTTCTTTTTATGAAAGTCTATATCAGACAGTGCCCTGCCTTATTTAAATTCCTAGTCTGTAAACCTGAGAAATTTGAAATACATCTCTACAAAATTCACAGCAGGTGTCTGATCATACATTCTCCCCTCGATGATTGTTGTGTATCTCAGAGGCTGATTGCAGTAGGTCCCTCACTTCAGTGAATAGTAGATTTCCATCTCACTCTCCAACTCAGGAAGGGAATTTAGAATGGAATAACTACACCAAACTATACAACAAATACTCTAAATCTCACTGCGTCCTGGACACTTGCCCCCCAGAGATTATGAAAGCAGCGCCATCAGAATTTAAACTATCACTGCTACACTACCTAGCCCACAACCTAAAAAATGGGAATTTCCTCACTAACAATGGTCACATAATAATAACCCCTATCCCAAAAAAACGAAAAGAATCTTCAGCTCTAATAACCAACTACAGACCTATAGCATCTATCCCATTTGTTGTAAAAATCATGAAGGGATTGGTTCACACCCAATTGATGGAATATCTTAATCAATTCTCCATCCTGCATGAAACTCAATCCGGCTTTAGACCTTTATTCAGTACGGAGACGGTTATTGCCGCTATCTTAGACTATTTGCGCCTACTATTTAGCAAGGGCCACAATGCCTTGATCATGCAATTCGACATGAGCTCCGCATTCGATCTGGTAGACCACTGGAAAATGCTACAATGCCTAGACGCCATCGGTATCAGGGGCGAGGTGTTGAACTGGTTCCATGGCTTCCTTACATCCCGTACCTACCAGGTACGCTTCAACCATGATCACTCCGATACCTGGAGCAACTCATCCAGGGTGCCACAAGGGTCACTGCTTTCCCCATTGCTTTTCAATGTCTACATGTCCTCATTGGGCGGGCGACTAACCCAATTGGGAATAAAATTATTCAGTTACGCAGATGATTTTACGATCATCATCCCATTCACCGACTCTATTTCGGATACCATTCCCAAGGCATCCGATGCCATAAACGAGATGGAACAATGGATGACAGATTTCAAGCTCAAACTCAATCCAGAAAAAACAAAATTCTTTGTTGCCTCTCCTCACTCGCTTGACAAGAAAACCTCACTAAGCATCAACGAACTCAATTACCCTATTCAGCCTACCTTAAAGATACTAGGGGTAACCCTGGATTAAAGGCTAACCATGAAAGATCAAGTGGACTCCGTAATCAGGAAGGGTTTTTTTTTCACTCTCTGGAAACTCAGATCCATTAAATCTTATTTCGATATGTCAACATTCAGAATCCTAGTGCAATCCCTCGTCCTAAGTCAACTTGACTACTGCAACATAGCCTATTTAGCAATCTCCCAAAAGAATATACGACGTCTTCAAATGATGCAAAATGCTGCAGTTAGACTTATCTTCGGGCTGAAGAAATTTGATCACGTGACACCTTACTACCGACAATTGCACTGGCTGCCGACGTAAGCACGAGTAAAGTTTAAATTCTCCTGCCTCTGCTTCAAAGTACTATATGGACTAGCCCCCAAATACATAAATGACCTTTTCTCCTTTTCCACCAACAAACATAAGAGAAGCACACATTCAAACTTTGTTTCCCCTCCAATCAAAGGTTGCAAACTGAGAAAACACCATGATCACTTTCTCTCACACCAAGCAGCCTTATGGAGTAAAGACCTAGATCAACTGCTTTCGCTCACTACCTACGAGGAATTTAGGAAGCGCCTAAAAACACACCTGTTCCTGAAATACCTAAACAACTGACCTCTCTCCTCTTCCCTCTCTCCTCAATAACGGTCCTCCCAACCTCTTACCCTTTTTCTCTCTCCCCTCCTAAGTCCACATAGAACTCTTGGGTCTATGATATATACAAATTGTTATTATTATCATATCGTAATTTTTGCTGTATTTTCAGATTTGCACATAGAACTCCTGGTTCTGTGATATATATAAATTGTTATTAACGTAATTTTCGCTGTACTTTTTTATTTTCACGGCCTTCTACTAACAGGCCCACTTGGAAATTTATTCCAATCTGTATACCTATACTCTCACTCAGCAAATTGTCTATCTATAATTTTGCTTCCTTAATGTTTCTGCACTCTGTATTTCCTCTGACTATCTACACATTGTAACTCGCTGAATGTCCAGCTCTCTTGATTGTAAACCGCCTAGAAGTCGCAAAATTGTGGCGGTATAGAACAATAAAGTTATTATTATTATTTGGGTGTTAACTAGAATAGAAGCTACACACAGTGATCATTTTTTTAAATATAAACATCACCAGGTAAATGACAGTAGGGGGGGATTTATTTCCATTCTAGCTGCAAAGAGGAAATAGAACCAGGTTCAAAGAGGTGCCAAGTCAGTGACCTGTTAGAAAACCTCCACTAACTGTACAGAACTAGGCCTGACCCTTATGTAACTTCCATAGTACTGTGTATGTCTAACAAGGGGTGTGAAGGCCAACAATGTGAGCTTTGTTTGGTTTCCCAAGCTGTCTACGGGATTTTTTTATTTTATTTAGGGGTTTTGGGGTTTGTTTTTTTTCACTTCGGGGGTCCATGCCTTTTGCTCAGTAATTTAAGCTATTTTTCAATAATACGTACTGTACACACTCTTAATGACACATGTCGCCGTACATGAAGAAGGACATGGTACTTCTCGAGAGGGTCCAGAGAAGAGCAACCAAGATGGTTAAGGGGTTGGAGGAGCTGCCTCTTCTCCCTCGAACAGAGGAGATTGAAAGGGAACATGATCGAAACATTCAAGGTATTGAAGGGGATAGACTTAGTATATAAGGACAGGTTGTTCACCTCTCCAAGGTAGGGAGAACGAGAGGGCACTCTCTAAAGTTGAAAGGGGATAGATTCCGTACGAATGTAAGGAAGTTCTTCTTCACCCAGAGAATGGTGGAAAACTGGAACGCTCTTCCAAAGTCTGTTGTAGGGGAGAGCACTCTCCAGGGATTCAAGACAGGGTTGGACAAGTTTCTGCTGAACAAGAAGTGCGCTGGAAGGGCTAGTCTCAGTTAGGGTACTGGTCTTTAACCTGGGGGCTGCCGCGTGAGCGGACTGCTGGGTACGATAGACCACTGGTCTGACCCAGCAGCAGCAATTCTTATGTTCTTTTGAAATTTCAGAGTTTTTCCTGTTTTATGTTAAAATCCACATGAAACAGCATTGGAAATATCACAGCCATTTCCTAGGATTCAAACAAATGCACTTCTTTAATATCAGGTAGTTCCATATAAATGATTAGTAATAGTAGCAGCTGAGTGAGACATTGCCCAAGTGTATCTGGCTGATCCCATGCTGGATCTCCTGATCTGAGGCCATGAAGACAGCGTGAGGAAATGTTTCTACTGCTACTAATCGAAAGCCAGTAAAGCATTAAATAGCAAACAAAACCTTCTCAACATAGAGTAAAAGACCTCAGCTGCCCAGAGCCATGTACTTAAAGGGCCTGATTCTCAAAATGGTGTCCTGATTGTAGGCGGCGATAGGCATCCTACTGCCATCTAATGCATGTTTTTTTTAACTGTTATGGCGAAGGACGCCTATAATGTAGGCATCTGATTCACACCTATGGAGATGTCTAGGTATGCCTAAGGAAAACTAAGGCTGTTATAGGTGTGGCTTATGCAGGTCATAGACAGACATCCATAAGCAAGCCTAGGATGCCTTAAATGTAGGTCTGTAAAATAAATAAATGTGATTCTGGATGTGGCATCTACCGGTAATTGACACACAGTAGGCAGGCATTTTGCAGGTGCCTACTGTGGCGGGCGCCGTTTCCATAATCAGACATAAATTATCCCAAATTTTAGGTCCCAAAAGTTACCGCTCAACTAGGTCAAAAACCTCTAGGAATCACCTGTTAAGATAAGTGCTATCTTTTTACCTCCTACAAATGTGTTTAGGGGGTGAAGAACTTATATGCTCGACAGATGAGCGGGACTTGGGTGTGATTATATGTGATAATCTTAAGGTGGCCAAACAGGTTAAAAAGGTTTTGGTGAAAGCAAGATGGATGCTAGGTTGCATAGGGAGAGGTATGACCAGTAGGAAAAAGGAGGTATTGATGCCCCTGTATAAGACTCTGGTGAGACCTCATTTAGAATATTGTGTTCAATTCTGGAGGCTGCACCTTCAAAAATATATAAAAAGGATGGAGTCGGTCCTGAGGAAAGCTACTAAAATGGTACGTGGTCTTCATCATAAGGCGTATGGGGACAGACTTAAAGATCTCAATCTGTATACTTTGGAGGAAAGGCGGGAGAAGGGAGATATGATAGAGACATTTAAATACCTATGTAATGTAAATGCGCATGAGTTGAGTCTCTTTCATTTGAAAGGAAGCTCTGGAATGAGAGGGCATAGGATGAAGTTAAGAGGTGATAGGCTCAGGAGTCTTACATTAAACATCAAAAAAAATTTGGATGTCTTATAAGAAATTATTGAAAAGACATCTGTTTTGTTGTATGAAATACACAGTAAGAGATGTTGGTCGTTGAAAACCTGAGGTATATTAGGTTGCTTGAGATTGATTTTTGGTATAGGAGAAATGATTGGTGCCGTTATTGTTGTCAGGCTGGTATTTTATTTTGATTTTATGCTGAATATGATGTATATTTCTATTTTTTTGTAAGATGTCTGAACTGTGTGAGTTGTACTTCGCCTTCTAAAAGGCGGATTATAAATAAAGAAACCATAAGGAAATACCTTTTTACAGAAAGGGTGGTAGATGCATGGAACAGTTTCCCGGAAGAGGTGGTGGAGACAGAGACTGTTTCTAATTTTCAAGAAAGCGTGGGATAGGCACGTGGGATTTCTTAGAGAGAGGAAGAAATAATGGTTACTGAGGATGGGCAGACTAGATGGGCCATTTGGCCCTATCTGCCATTATGTTACTATGTTTGTATACTCTACTTTTGTATCACAATCCAAAAAATATTTATATATATAAAAAATATTCATATAAATTATTAAATAGTGCTCAGACCCACAACCATAAGTGTTTAAGTGTATAAAACAAAACAGGTTGCCATCAGACCATCATAGCACCATCATTATCTGTACCATCTAATATCTTTATAAATACATTTGTTTTAAAAAAAAAAAGAACCAAAATGAACTTATCTTATATGGTGGTAACTTTGCATTCGAAGGTCATGTGACAGGCAGCTCCGTGTTATAAAGTGCTTGTGCCAATTATAAAAGACTCCGGGAAGCCATACAATACAAATCTTCCCTTCTACTTCCTCAGGAAGGGATATATCTTAGTTTAGCCACCAGGGAGGGACCAACCCATACTGCTCCAACTACACAGGCAAACAAAGCAACAATGGTAGTGCTATGATGGTCTGATGTTTTGTTTTATACACTTAAACACCTATGGTTGTGGGTCTGAGCACTATTTAATAATTTATATGACTATTTTTATATATATAAATATTTTTTGGATTGTCATACAAAAGTAGAGTTTTAGTATACTATCACAATTATAGATTCATATCTATCCCTATTGGTAGTAGTAACTATGTTTCTATAATCATAAAGTTCTATGACATCACAATGCAGGTGTAAAGAGCTTTAGCCAATAGGGAGAGGAGGAGATAGTAGATGCTGTGGATGGACTATTTGGCCTTTATCTGCCATTATGTTTCCATGGATTTCTGCTAGCCCAGTTGAGCGGTAACTTATGGGACCTAAAATTTGGGACATTTTGAGCACATGACTGGGCATCCAAGATCTTTTCTTCTATAATGGTTTTTATGAAAATAAGGTTGAGTTTGCTATTTAAAGTTTCACTGGGGGGGTTTTTAATCACTATGTATGGGTAAATTTTATGCATTTTTGTTTTAATAAGTTTAATCTACTGCTACTAGGTCAGGAAAGTAAGGCTAGGCGACTTCAATTGCTTTGAAAAGAGAAAGGACACTCTCAGCTCCTTCTAAGGTTTATTGAACATCACAGTTTGTTTGCTAAGACAGATTGGTGCAAACTATAAGGGCTAGGCCATCTGAATCTTTATATCTAATTGCTTTTGTTGTGCAGTATGTATTTGTTTTATCCTGAGGAAATCATATGTTGCCTGAGGTTTAATTTATAAGTCAATCAAGCATTCAGTGTGAAAATCTGGCAAAGCAAATATTCGTTGTTAACTCTGGTTGACTGAGCTTTCTTTAATTTCTTTCTAGGGTAGCCACAGACACCAGCAGTTCTGGAATCATTGGGTCTCTGCAGAGTCCTGGCACCAGGACGGGTTGAGTGGAGATAAAAAAAAAAAATCAGCTGTTTCGCATTTCTTGTTTTGTTGATCTCTACAGTAAAATGGGGACACCAAGGAGCTGCGTTCTGGCGCAGTTTCCAGACTATCCCTTCATGTATCCAAGACATGGGTTTTTGGCTCCATCATAACTCATGCAAGTGTACATACATCCATTGAAACAGCACATTTGGCCATGGTCACAGTCGATGTCTGTTTTGCACGTAGATTCACATGCAACCAAAGTTGGAACACTGTCACAGTTTGGGCAACCAGGGTTTCCTGAAAAGGAAATCCAGAAACACTGTAATTTCACAGTAACACAACTGACACAGCATTCAATTTATCACAACAAGGTTTCTGTTATCGAGTTTGGATGTTTTGTACCGATTTTTACTATTGAAATCAGCTCTGATTCTATTCATAGAATAAAATACCAGTAAACGTTATTGTCTACTTTCCCAATATGCAATTAAGAAAATAGTGCATGCTGCTTAATACTGAGCCTCTAGACTTGAGCAATATCTCCTTTAGGGCACCTCATACTCATTCCAGCAAACTAATCAGATGGCTTAGAAATGGCAACCGAAAACAGCGCATCTTGCTTAGTTTCAGTGCTTTGTCATAGTTTGCAGCCTTTTGTCCTGTCTTGTTGCCTCTGTTTACTGTGGTCATACTGGACTTTTGGTTCTCTATCTCCCTTCCCCTTACCACCATTGTACCTTCCTTAAAAGGCTTTAATTTAGTCAGTATTTTGGATACTACCACCATTGGCATAGCAAGGATGAACTGTGCCCAGGGCGGTGGCACCCTTCTCCCACCCTCTTTCCCACCCTGCTGTTGCGAGGGGGCGCAAGCAGCCCTGAACTTGATGCCCACGTCGACTTCAGTGCTCTCTGATCGTCATTTCCTAGGCGTGGGATCCCGGAAGTGACGTCAGAGAGCGCCAACGCTGATGTGGGCAGCAAGTTCGTAGCTGCTCGCGCCGAAGTTAGAAAGGTATGGGGGAAGGGAAGGGAGGACTGGGAAGGGGGAGGAGAGTAGGAGGGGTGCCGGTGCCTCAAGGAAGATCATGCCCAGGGTGGACTGCCCCCTTTCCCCCCCCCGTCCTTACTATGCTGCTCTACTACCACTTCCACTGATAGGCAATTCCAGAAATGAACTATAATCTCAGTAAGGTAGGATATATCCTGAACACTGTTTCTACGTAGTGTTGCGCAGAAATCCATTATGACTCGCCATATTTATCTAATTTATTCATGTTTTTATTTCGCCTTTTTGTGAAAAAGCCACTGAGGAAACAGGACCCGCAACAGAACAAACAATACAAAACTGTGTATAAAGCTGCAAGCCTATAACTGGGAAGGTTTAATCTATGAGGGGCAGATGAAAAGTTCTCAGTTGGGGCAGTCTTCACCTTTTTCGTTCTGTTGGAAAAATACGGAATGAAAAAAAGTGGAAAATTGTTGGACTTAGGCCCAGATTCTCAAAATGATGCTGGAATCAGCTGGTGCCTGAAAAAACGGCAACAGTCGCACATCACTCAAACTACAGGACCGTTTTGAGAATCGCGGTCTGCGTCAATAATAGGTGCCAGAAATATAGGCCAAGGTTTTACAAGGCCCACATTTCTGGCGCCTATCTTCAATGTAGAATCACGCGTAGCAGCGTCAAATGTCATCTCCGCCTGTAAACGCGCCTCTTTTGACATTTCGCACTGGTAACGGTAGGCGTAGACGTGATTCTGGTGCTTTTATTTTTTTTTTGGTAGATGCCTCGCGGCACCTGTTGGTTTTTTTTTCATAATTAGTTTTTAATTGGTTTTTAACGGCACAGTCAATTAAAACACTTAGGTGACTTTTGGGTACCTACTGGCGCCTTCTGAACAGGCCTTGATGGAGACTGCCCCAACTTTGTTGGTTGGACTGAGAACTTTTCAGCGGCACATTTGCTGTGTGTACTGCAGAACACTTAACAGGATACAACTAAACCTCCCCACAACAAAAAATCTCAAGTATAGACGAATATTTCACTCCATGATCATCTTCCTGGGAGTGAAAACCTAGAATGACCTTACAGAAACAATCGGAACAGATGAGAACTATATCTCATTTCGGAAGAAACTAAACACCCTTTTTTTGAGTACCTGAATTCTACATGAAACTAAGTCCACTTCTGCTACAATCCCTCCATCTCTCCACTTTCAGAATATTCATTCTGTTATGACTAGGTCTTTCCTAATCTCAATATCCCGCTAAAATTCCTCCTACCATCCTCCCTGACCTAGGGTTGCCAGATTTTCCTTTTGGAAAATCCGGATCCCCCTAGCCCCATCCCCAGGCCCACCTAGTTCCACCCATCCCTGCCCTAATCCTGCCCCCAAGCCTTCCCTAGCCCAATACAGTTTTTCAAAACCTGGACAAAGTGCCAGGTTTTGAAAGCCATCCGACTCCCTGGATCTGTTCTCAAAAGGAGGACATGTCCAGGGAAATCCAGACGTCTGGTAACCCTACCCTGACCCTCTCATGTTCTAATGTTCTTCCTTTTTCTTCTCTGTAAATCGATTTGAGCCTATACAAATAACAGATTAGATTAGATACTTGAATTTAGGCAATCACATGTACCTAAACACATATATATCAGTTACATTAGTGCCTCCCATAGGTACTTGCCTATGTCTTATAGGAAACCTAACCCACACTGAATGAATCAAAGAATTATAACAATATATTTAGACAGAAAAATGAATGCCTGCTTCGTCTTTCACCTGTGGGACAACACTGCCACCTTGTGACCAGAGGTTAGTAAATTCAGGAAAACAAAATAATTGCTGAGAATTTTTGGAATTAAGGAAGAAATACAAATAAAGCATAATCTCCCTATTACATTGCATTACATTAGTGACTTTTATTCTGCCATTACCTTGCTATCTCTATATATATAATAGCAGAAATACTGTTTGTTCATGTAAGCAGAGTGTGGGCACATGAGTCAGGGGTCAAGCTCCAAGCACTGAAATGACAAGTTCTTGCACTACCTTGGGGAAGGAGCAGCGGGGTGGGAGAGAGTGTCCAAATCCCAGGCTGGGAAAATGGATTGGAAAGAGATACACATTAGTTCATCCATCATTTCTTAAATACCACATAATCCAGACACCCTCCCTCACCCATCAACCATCCACTACTCTACACTCTACATACACCATACACCCACCTTCACTCATTTCACATCTACTGTGTTCTGCCCCCATATTCATGGGAGCAGATTGGTTGTAATGAAATATGTAAAGAGTTTGTGTTTCATTAACTCAAACTCCCAGTGTGCATTGCTGTATGCTTAGTGGGCTTATGCCCCCCCCTCCCTCTTTTCTGCTTTTCTCCAGTCTGAGTGCAGAGAGCAGATTCCATTTTAGCTAGCACATGGCCATTGCTAAGTGGGATCCCAACAATTGGAAGGACTTTGTAAAAAGTGAAAATCCTTAAGATCAACCAATCTGTGAGTTTATTTATTTCTTTGTTTTAAGTTTTGTATTTAAAAAGTTTTATTTAAGGAATTCAGAGTCCAGTCTGTTAATTTTACTAAGCTGCAGGTTCAATGAGTTTGTGCTGATTGGGATCCTCTGGGAGAGAGTCAGTGACACACTACATACTCTGGATGCATTCATCTACTTTACCCCCACTGTTCAAGCCACCACTTAAACTCCACATTCAATATACCCCATTCCTTAACTACCACTACACCTCACCCACCATACAACCTCCCTCACTGACCACACACTCCATGCACCTCTCTATTCACTGCACATGCCACACTCCATCCACCTCACATCCCATGCATCCTGACTCGTTCATCACGTACTCCATGTAACCTTTCTTCTTGCTCCCTCACCCATGTTTCACACATAACCCTTTAGATCAGGGGTAGGGAACTCCGGTCCTCGAGAGCTGTATTCCAGTCGGGTTTTCAGGATTTCCCCAATGAATATGCATGAGATCTATTTGCATGCACTGCTTTCAATGCATATTCATTGGGGAAATCCTGAAAACCCGACTGGAATACGGCTCTCGAGGACTGGAGTTCCCTACCCCTGCTTTAGATAGTACATACCATAAACATTCATCCAATTAGCACAAATTCCACCTTTACGTGCCATGCACAGTGCATACCCCCTTCATCCACCACTCCAAATAATACTCTACCCCTACCCATAACACACATACACCTAAACACACTACAGGCCTTGACCCATTTATCAATTACATCCACCATATACTCAACACACTGCATCCCTCATCCTCTACTTGTATCCTACCAAACTCAGCACCACACATACCATGCAGCCTCCATCCTCCAGTCCCCACTACACACCCTACCCCCATTTACCACATGACACATCTTCTCTCATCACCACACATCCCATGCATCCATGTCCACTCACCATACACTGTACACTCATACATATCCACCACACACAGCAGCTCGCCCACTACATATGCTAAATGTTGCCTATCTAGCACAAATTCTACCATCATACATCCTTCATGCCACCCATCTACCAAGCATACCTATAACCTTTTTCACTCAAACCAACAGCTTGCTCCCACCCATTTCACAAACCTACTTATTCCCCCACCCTCATAAATATGATACACATTCATTCATCTACTGATGGTGGTAATTGTATTTTGCAGAATATAAGGGGCCCCATAACAATATAGATTAGATACACTTTTAGTTAGTGCTTTAAAAGACACTAATATTATAGCTGAATAAGAGCTCCTTCAGTAACCTGTGACAAGTGGCAAAGTATAAACAGAATTCGCAGAGTATATATTTTTCCTTCATAGCGCGAAATATTATGGTATAATGTCTGAAACAGGATGCTGGGGCCATAACATATCAGGCCCCTGCTAATAAGCTAAACGTCACACTGATATTGTTTAGCAAATGAAAGAGTTTCTGGAAAACATGTTGTCTCTTCCAGTAGTTGTTTAGACGGGTTAAAGAGAATAACATGTCTGTTTATGAGAACATAGTTTTCTTCCACGAACATAATTAGGGCAAATATTGATGAGCTGGTAGTTATAGAAAATCATGTGATTATTTCTGTAAATGAGATATTCGCAATAGAGAGCAAGGGTCAGCGTGACCTCAGTCTACTTCCTGCTATGGCTGACAGAGGTGAGACAATAGCATGTGACGAGAAATCTGAAGTAACCAATAGAATATTGCAATTTGTAAATGGATTGTAATTGGACAATGCACCAACTACATATGTTTAATAATGAATTAATTAATGATTTCCATTAAAATGGCCAGTCCACCTGTATTGGGTAAGTCTTTCTGACATCTCATTATTTTGGGGATGCAGAAACGCTTCTCAGAGCTTTCACTGTTACCTACACACTTGCGTGGATTTCTTTCTCTGATCTTTCCAGAAATAGACCAAAGAACTGAGAGGTATTAGGAGGCAGGTAGACAGCCTGAGTAGATGGTTAGTGCAACCAAACACTATCACATACCAGCTTTCATTCACCAAGGCCAGCTCAAAAGGTTCTGACACCCCCATTTTGAGGCTCCATTCCCTTACCCAAACCAGTTCTCTTCCAGCTGGCTTCCCTTGCCCACCTGCATCAGAATCCTTCTACTCAGCTTCCTTCTCCACCTGCCCACAGACCTGCATGTATGCGTCATATCTTTGCCCTTTACTGCCTCTTGTACCATTACAAGTTTAAATGCACGAGCAGGTACTTCCTGTGTCTTGTGAGAACCTAATCCAAACACAAAGAGGATTTGGTTTGCTTCTAGGCTTGGTACCTTCTTTTCTCTTCCCTATATACTCTTGAGAGAACCTGAAGTACCTGTTCTTGCATTTAAACTTCTAACTATTCTGGTGGCTGCACGGGGACAGTGGCAAACAACAACAGTGAAAGCACAGCAGCACACTCTTGCCATATTGCAAGGTGAAACAGAGAGACAGGCTTTTGGTGCATTTCAGTTTTATCATTCTGAACCAGAGCCTTACCTAGCCATTGCTTTATGTTTAGGTTTGCCAGATTTTCCAATTGGGAAATCCAAACCCCCCTAGACCCGCCCCCCAGGCCTGCCCAGTTCTACCCATCCCCGCCCTGTAAACATCCTAATCCTGCCCCCAGTCCCACCCTAGCCCCGCCCCTTGCTCTTGTTAGGCAGAGAGGAAATTCGCACATGCACGGATTTCCTCCCAACCCAACTTGATTTGAGGAGGCTTTTCAAAACCCGGACAAAGTGCCGGGTTTTGAAAAGCCATCCGGACCCCCAGACATGTCCTCAAAAGGATGACATGTCTTGGGGAAATCCAGACATCAGATAACCCTACTTAAGCTGGCCCTGGCTATCTAACCCACCTCATAACCAATATCGCATACAGCTTCCCTCCCCCACCACAACTGTCCCTTATCCACTGCATATTCTATATATCCTCTCAATTACCCTCCAGCCTTCATGTGTTTCTTGCAGTCTCCCTCACCCTCCATCACATACTGCTCTTAACTTCCTTAGGACTCAAGATTGTTTTGTAGTGTCTTCCCAGTGGAAAGCTCTCGAGCAAATCCCTCCACTGAGAGACTGACTACTCACGGGAGAAAGAAAGAAGCTGACTACTGAAATTGAAGAAGGGAGAATGAGAGAAAGAAAAGAGATAGTGACTGCTGAAGAAAGAGGCATGACTGAGAGAGCTGGGCACAAGAGTTGATGAAAAGAGAGAGAGAGAGGGTGCTGGGAATTGGGAGGAGAAGGCAAGGTTATTGAACAAGCCTCTCCAAGGGATTTCAGCCAGCTTTCTGTCTTTGCTAGTAGGGTGTATTACTCCTCTTCTTCGCCTTTAAACCACTTTGACCTTCTAGACTACCCTGGTAATAGAGCAAGGTTTCAATAAACATGGGGGCCAATATTCAGTACAGCTACCTCCCACAGTTGGCGTTGAACCCAAATATCCAATCTGGCCGCCAGCATTGAATTTCTGCTTCAGCGCAACTACGTCTGACCTAGCCGGCCACACCGATATTCATCAGCTGGCTAAGACCTAGTGGCCAAGAGAAATACAATGAATTTTGGTGGTGATATTGCCAGTCACCAGCCAATCTGTTGACCGGGATATTCAGTAGAAGATAGCTGGCTCTATCCTGATAAATTATCAGTGGCTAACCGGCTTAGTAGGATTTAGCTAGCTGGGATCCATTCCCGGTCAGCTAAATACCAATGAAAATTGGGCAGATAATGACAGTTTCCCCACATTTCACTATTTGTGCTTCCTTCCTTGTTCTATCCCTGTACTTTTTATTCAACCTGGGTGTTAATTAGTATCTGTGCTCACATTTTTTAATATAACTTTAATTGAAGCAATTCACCCCTATTCATAATCCACCCTGTTTAGTTTCTCCCAATAAAGGCCTTATTGCTATAGTGTCAAACCTTCTATTTGTTTTTCAGAGTCTTATCTTTTTGTCTTGACTAAATGATAAACTCAGAGACCTGTGGGCTTTTTTTGGTGTGTCTCTATACTATGTGACTATATTAAGAGTAACTATACTAATACTATGTGACTGTATTAAGAGTAATTATAGTACAAATACTAATTATGAAAAAGTTGCAAAATTCTGGCAAATCCAGCTGCGCTCTGCAGACAAAACAGGTTTTGCATTTTGTAAGAAAGCCAAAATTTGTCAGTGAGCCCCGCCCCTAAGGGTTGCAGATTAGCAACGATTAGTCAACTTTGAAACGACTGATCCTGGATAGGAAAATTAGACCAAGAAAATATAATAGTTTTAAAAGTATACTGTTGCTTGATCCACAACAGTTTGGTGACCTTTCCCAATAAATATCAGGGGAAAAGGGAAAGGGGACTTGTACACCGCCTTTTTGTCACTTTGGCATTTCAGAGTTGACATTCAAAATAGTGGGCACTGGAGGATTAAGTGACTTGCCCAGGGTCAGAAGGAGCAGCATTTGGATTTGATCCCACAACCTCTGGGTGAGCCACAGCCCTTCCTTCTTTGGATGTTTACTTAAGAATTTTTGCGATTCCAAAACTGGGGACTTTTTTTTTCTGATAAACAGGAATATTCTATTAACCACCCAGTGTCGATGTCAAAACCAGTATTCAGATCAAAAATTCCTCCTAAGTTGTGGATTTATCTTCCCGGCATCCTGAGGACCTGTTCTTAATGATTTACATTGAAGCTATGAATTATTTATCTAAAATTCCAGTTCTTTACTTTTATTATTCTTTATTTTTGTCAACTTTCATTGGGTTTGGGAGGTTTAGTATGATTCTTTCAACAAAATGTTATAAACTAAATTTTGGGGGAGGATAGGGGGGAGAGGTCAATTGGGAAAAGGAAAGGGGGGAGGATATTGAGAGATGTAATGGGTATTTTGGAAATATATTTTGAAGAAATGAAAGATATTTGATGGAAATTAATATGATGAATTTTAATTTAATGACTATTTTATTGTATTATATTATTGTATATTTACTGATTTCTTCAATAAAAATGTTATAAATTAAGAAAAGACCAAGCTATATGTTGAGGCCTTCTTCTGATTTTGCTCTGCCAGTTAGTCTGGATATTTTGAACTGTGATTGAGATGATTTAAGGTAGCATTGTTTGCTAATACACGGCTTCCCCAGTTTTTGAGGGAACAAACTTCCGGTGCAGATGGTCAAGGCCACCAGCATGCTCGACTTTAAGAATAAATGGAACATCCACGTGGGATCCCTACGTGGGTCGAGCTAAGGATCTGGGTCATTAGCACTCAGACTTGATGGGGTGGGTCAGAAGAGTGGGCAGACTTGATGGGCTGTAGCCCTTTTCTGCCGTCATCTTTCTATGTTTCTATGATACTGCTAATATGATTGTGCTGTAATTGAAGATTTTTTTAAAATGTATTTTGTCAAGAACAATTGTGAATGTTTTTACTGTTAACCACTTAGAAATAGGCGGTCTATAAATTTTAGATATAAATGAATATTTTCTGTACATAAACTTATACACAGATATTCCCCAATTGTTTGCTTTATGATCCCTTCCACTACCATCCCCCCCACCACCACACACACATACACACACTCACACACTCCTACATCAGCGGCAATTCTTATGTTCTTATCACACTCACCTGTAGTATATCACTGCTTTACCAGTCAGTGAAATGGGTTTAGTTAGAAGTACTGTATTATATTTTGAAATATCTGATTCTATGAAATATGAACATTTAGACATCTAATATGATGAAAATTATCTAACTCTGATGTGACTTACCATCCGACTGTAGATGTTCAACTCGTTGCTTCTGAAAAAGAGTCCAACCTAGGGTTACCATATCACTCCAGAAAAAGGAGGATGGATTGAGACAACCGGGTTTTACTCCCATTGCTTTCAATCCCCATGTCTCAATCCGTCCTCCTTTTTCTGGAGCCCTAATCCAACCTCCAGCAGATGCCTTAGCAAGTCTCTATAGTGGCTGTAGTGAACTCATCTGAACACTTTGCTCTGTATGTTCAGTTACCTTTTACTTGGCTGGACTCAGAGCGCAGATCCAGACAAAGAATGAAGCAGGTGAGGAGCAGGAGGGTCGCTGTGGCCTTCATGGTTCTGCCGCTGTCTGAAGAGCTCTAGCCGAGGAGAGAATTTTATACTTCAACACTGGGGTGGAGACATGACCTTTCAAGCAGGATTTGGAAAAGTTATGATCGCTGGATTGCATAATATTTTGTCATTATCAGGTTTAGCCAACGTCTTACATAATTATCATATATTTTGTTTAATGTGCAAATAAGCTCAAACTGACATTCAAGTCAAACAAGTTTAGAATTTTAAAGGGCACTGTTCATGAGTGCCAAAAGCTTTTCTTTACCACCCTCTCACTCTGATCCAGCTTTCCTCCAATGTCTCCTTTGTTTCTTCTCTTTTCTCTTCATTAACTTCTCAAAATGCTGGCCTCTGCAAGACACTGGCTGCTCTGTCTAAACAAAAAAGTTTCCAAGTTTTCTTTAAAATTTGATGAAACGCTTATACAAGTCATACTAGACTAAGACAAGACTACCACTGACAGGAACCAAAAGGAAGGAGGGTAGAACTACGATTGAAACCATATACAGTAAGGGCAAAAACAAAAGGAAGGGTAAAATAATAACCTAAAAAGGCTTGCTTATCACTGTGGAGAAGTTAATTAATTCTGGGAAAGGGCCCAGTGTTTGCCATTTGCTTCAGCTCTCAGACGCGTCATTAAACAGGAAACTTTTAACTCTCGTAGGGTTGGTGAATTTCCTAACACATGTTTTTCTGATAATGAATAATCTCTTGCTCCTTTCTATAATCAAAGCCCGGAATCTGTTACTAGGTATTATTAGTTATTATGTTTTCCTATTTGTGATGTATTCTGACATTGCGGACGAAACAAAGTTATTCAGAGTAGTGAAGACGCTGGGGGATTGCGAAGATCTACAAAGTGACATAATCAAGCTCAAGAAATGGGCAGCGACATGGAAAATGAGGTTCAATGTGGATAAGTGCAAAGTGATGGATGTCGGTAACAAAAATCTCATGCAGGAAAGAGACTTGGGAGTTCTGATTGACAAGTCGATGAAGCCGTCTGCACAATGTGCTGCGGCGGCAAAAAGGGCGAACAGAATGCTAGGAATGATAAAGAAGGGGATCACGAACAGATCGGAGAAGGTTATCATGCCGCTGTACTGGGCCGTGGTGCGCCCTCACCTGGAGTACTGCATCCAGCACTGGTCGCCGTACATGAAGAAAGGGTCCAGAGAAGAGCGACTTAAATGGTTAAGGGGCTGGAGGAGTTGCCGTACAGTGAGAGATTGGAGAAACTGGGCCTCTTCTCCCTTGAAAAGAGGAGACTGAGATAGGACTTGATCAAAACGTTCAAAATACTGAGGGGAATAGACTTAGTAGATAAAGACAGACTGTTCACACTCTCTAAAGTTGAAAGGGGATAGATTCTGTACAAACGTAAGGAAGTTCTTCTTCACCCATAGAAACATAGAAACATAGAAAGATGACGGCAGAAAAGGGCTACAGCCCATCAAGTCTGCCCACTCTACTGACCCACCCCATTAAGTCTGGGTGCTAATGACTTAGTTCTTTAGCTCGACCCTCGTAGTGATCCTACGTGGATGTCCCGTTTATTCTTAAAGTCGAGCACGCTGGTGGCCTTGATCACCTGCATCGGAAGTTTGTTCCAGTGATCCACCACCCTTTCTGTGAAGAAGTACTTCCTGGTGTCACCATTAAAGTTCCCTCCTCTGAGTTTGGTGGAGAGTGGTGGAGAGCTGGAACGCTCTTCCGGAGTCTGTTGTAGGGGAAAACACCCTCCAGGGACTCAAGACTAAGCTGGACAAGTTCCTGCTAAACTGGGACGTACACAGGTGAGGCTGGACTCATTTTAAAGCACTGGTCTTAGACCTGGGGGCCGCCACGTGAGCGGACTGCTGGATACGATGGACCACTGGTCTGTCCCAGCGGCGGCAATTCTTATGTTCTTATGACAGTACCTGATATTCTGTACAAGGTATTTTACATGGAATTTTTGCTTAAAAATTTCAATATAGAAAATAATTTTTTTAAAAAGATTTGCATGTGTCATTTCTTCATAAAACAACCAAGCTATAAACTGGCATCACAGGTTTAACATTACTGTCCAGAAGCCATGCGGCTGCGCATTTAATTTTCACATGTAGCAGCTGTGTGTACGCAGCATAATTAAATATTTTTGGCCAATTCAGCGCAAGATACCAGCACGTCGTGGGAAAACTTAGTTTTAAAGAGCTCCAAAGCAGGGTGTGAGTGGGGAACTCCCCCACTTTACTGCATAGTGTTCGCGATGCTGTTGGGGGGGGGGGCTTGGGGGGTTGGAACCCTCCATTATAGAGAAACGGAACTTTTTCCGATTTATTTCGGGAAAAGTTCCGTTTTCTCTATAATGTGGGTGGTTGCACCCCCCCCCCCCATGGCAGCGCGAACAGTAAGCAGTAAGGTTTGGGGGTTCCCCCTCACCCCCCCTGTTGGAGCTCTTTAAAAGATTGTCGGCGTGCTGGTGTCTGGCGCGTGATTGTCCCGTCATCCTGGATCTATTGGTGACCCACTGGCTGCTTTAGATGCAACAGTGAATCCGGTACAAAGCCCACCCCCCCCCCCCCCCGTGTCAGTTAGTAATATTATACATTCTGGTGAAATAACGAACAGAAATTAGGAAGGAATTTCTCTGACTTATATATGGACAATGGTGAGAAGATCTGAATCAATATTAATCTTAACAGCTTTGCAATTTGCAGATTTCACCAAGCTGACTTCTGAGAAACTGACAGAACTAGATATCAGGATTAATAATAATAACAGTTTAATAATAATAATAACAGTTTATATACTGCAATACCGTGAAGTTCTATGCGGTTTACAAAAGATTAGGAAGATACAGAATAGTTGGACTTAAGTGGGGAAAGAGGGAGTGAGTAAGAGGTCAGGAGGACTGTTATTGAGGATTAGTAGGGTGGAAAACCATTTGATTCATATTAACAGACTGCATTTAATTAAGTCTGCATTTATATAATGAGAATTATGTAATAACATTATATAACATCTTATATAACAAATAACATGAGAAGTGTAATAAGAACAATTAGGTTGAGATGATAAATAACATTTCAAAGCAGACCATTTTTATCAAATTTTTTTTAAATAGTTTTTTTAGCAATATAAAATTCATATCTGAAAGCTAAACAAGCCAAATTCCACCATTTGTCATAGCTTATTTTACCCCCCGCCTCGCTCTTTTACAAAACTGTAGCGCTGCTTATAGCGTTAGACGCGGCGGTAACAGCTCCAATGCTTATGAATGTCAGAGCTGTTACTGCCGCAGCCAGTGCTAAAAACCGCACTACGGTTTTGTAAAAAGGGGGATTAGAAAGAGCTTTCCAAGAAGTACAAAGAACTTTTATAGCAATGAACAATTATGTTCTGTGCATCAACTATTGAATCTCTTCATAATCATCATCATCATAATAATAACAGTTTATATACCGCAGGACCGTGAAGTTCTAGGCGGTTTACAATGATTAAAAAAAAAAAAAAAATGCTACAAATTGAGTAGAACTTACATAGTTGGATATTAGTGACTAACAGTTTATGAGATCAGTTGTTGTGGGAGAGATTGTGCAGATCAGCTTCCAAGGTACATCAAGAACAGATATGTTTTTAGGTGTTTCCTAAATTCACCATATTATTTGCGTGCATAAGTAATTTTTCCAGGTCTTTGCCCCATAATGCTGCTTGATAAGAGAAAATAATGGCAGTTAATAAATCCAAATAAATAAATATTTAAGATAGTTATGCACTGCATAAGAAGGTGGAAGTAGAGAATGACACGGGGACAATTTTTTCCTTGTCCCTGCAGGAACTCAATTTCTCCGTCCCGTCCCTGTGAGTTTTGTCACTCTCCATGTCCCTGCCCCATTCCTGCTCTGCCTCAATTGCACAAGCTTTGAACACTTATGATTTTAAAGTGTTTGAGGCTTGTGCAGATGAGGACAGAGCTTGCGGGAATGGGGCAGGAAAAGAACTCGCTGAGATGGAGAAAATATTGTCCCCATGTCATTCTCTAGATGGAAGCAACTAGAAAATCATTTAAGACCTAAAAATCTGAGACATTTGAATTTTCCAATATGCTACCTTCTGTCTGCTGAGATTTTATTTTCAAAATAATTGCAGGAAGTTTTGTTGATTACTAGCGCTGGGGCTAGAGGTTTATAGCACGGGCCGGTTAGGTAAATGCTCTGATGCAAATCTCTACCGCCATTTAGTAAAAACAGCCATAAGTCAAAAGAGATTTCCTTGTTTCCATGTTATTTCTTGCCTGCTAATTGGATTCAAAAGGAGAGGCAAGAAGGCAACCTAGATGTTATGGGACAGAGAACTTCTTTTAATCTTAAGTCAGTTCCTTGAAACATCTGAGGGTGTGATTAATTCTAGGGCTACTCTTCTGGTTTCTTTCTTTTCTGAGTCCGATATCAATTTTGCAAGCATATTTTAGAAAGAAAAATGTTCCTTTTCGTGGTCAGTCTATTCAGATTTTTCCTGATGTGGCCATCTTAATTTTTACATCCAGGGCCCAATCAGTTCCAGCAACTCCACTGGCATCCTCAATCCAGTTCTCTGTTCACCCATTGGCACAGTGTTCCTTTAGTATGTTTCAAGCTGGTTTGGGGACTAGCTCCTACCTACCTGCTACCTCACTTCATACTATATAGCCCTATAAGACTAACCAGAAACTGCAGTCTATTTGCATACCCAAGCGTTACTGGCTGGATAGGACTTTTATGTACCAAGCAAGCAAACAGCAAGCTTGGCTAGACAACTACATTAACGGAGCTAGATTGACCTACGACGCTTTTAGGAAAAACATAAAAACTGCCTTATTTGATAGATTTATCATCTAAACCAGGGGTGTGACCTCAATGCTCCTCCCTCCCCCAAATATGCTTCCCTCTTTTTTGACTGCTGCAGTCCTATATTGGCCTCAAAGAACCTTATGCTCCTCACAACAGAAGTCATTAGTCATTCCCTCATTTAGACAACTTTTCCTGGATTTCCATAGGAATTCAACATTCTGTGTTATGGCTCCTACTCTCTGGAATTCTTTGCCTTTTTACTGTCGTTCAGGGAAATCATTTGTAATCTTCAAGGTACAATTAAAGGCTTGTAGCTCTTAACTTACTTCCTCTTGATGGCTGCTTTTCTTTTGTGTGGGCAGAATTAAATCCAGTAAAACCTTGGATTGCAAGTGTTTTGCAAGACAAGCAAAACATTTTATTAATTTTTAACTTGATTTACAAGCAATGTCTTGCAATACAAGTGCATACATTGTACACACACATCACAACTGAGCCGGTGGTTCTTCTCTTTTTGACGCTGCAAGAGCGTAGTGACTGTTCTAAATGAGCAAAGTCTTGCAATACGAGCACATACAGTATACACGCGAAACATCATCGCAACTGAGCCGATAGTTCTTCTCTCTCTGATGTTGCAGGAGTGTAGTGACTGTTGTAAATGAGTGAGGTCTTGTAATATGAGTACGTATAGTATTTTGTATTAAAGTTTTTGGATTGTGGAATGAATCGACTAAGTTTCCATTATTTCCTTTAGGGAACTTCGCTTTGATATACAAGTGCTTTGGATTACAAGCATGCTTCTGTAATGTAATGTAATGTAATGTAATTTATTTCTTATATACCGCTACATCCGTTAGGTTCTAAGCGGTTTACAGAAAATATACATTAAGATTAGAAATAAGAAAGGTACTTGAAAAATTCCCTTACTGTCTGGAACGAATTATGCTCGCAAACCAAGGTTTTACTGTAGGGAAGGGGTAAAACGCGGACCTCACAGACCTGACGGACCTCGCGGATCTAAACCCGTACAGCCTTAAAAATCTGAGGTCCGTGTCGGTCCGTGTCCCTGCCGCTTGTACTTTCTGTCGCTGACAGACCTTGATTGAGATTTGAGCGCAGACGGATCCGTCTCAGCCTAGGGAGGGAAAAGTGTTAGGATCCATCAGCGCTAAAAATCTCTTCGTGGTCTGTCAGAGCCAGAGACTAGTGCTGGAGTTTGGAGACTTCTTTTCCATAACGCACGTCCAAAACCTATGTCCCCGCTCTCTTGGCTTCTGCTCTGCCGCTCCAGCACTAGTCTCTGGCTCTGACAGGCCTCGAAGAGATTTTTAGCGCTGACGGATCCTAACACTTTTCTCTCCCTAGGCTGAGACGGATCCGTCTGCCCTCAAATCTCAATTAAGGTCTGTCAGCGAGTCTAACATGCTTCCTTATAGAGTTTCTCCAGTCAATCCTAGGAGTACCCCCTAGCCAGTCAAGTTTTCAGGATTTCCACAATGAATATACATGAAATTAATTTGCATACACTGCCTCCATTATATGCAAATCTCTTTCATGCGTACTAATTGTGGATATCCTAAAAACCTGACTGGCAAGTGGATGCTCCAGGTCTGAATAGAGAAACACTGCACCTGCTCAGTAGATCAAAAAGTTTACACCTGCCTGTGTAGTTGATTTATTTATTGCTTTTAAAATTGACCAAGACCTCTTGTACAGAATATTGAAAAAGAAATTAAAGCAAAATGAAAATATTAAATAACATACTGTTCTTAATCAATACTATTAATCCCAAATAATTGATCCATGAATTTCTTGCGAGTGAAATATTAATAAATCACATCACATTAAGAAGAAAAGCAAATATCTAACCGCGGTAGTAGGAGTATTTCTAATTACTTTAAGTCGTTGTTACATTAAGCCCCTCAAGGCGTTTCATGGTGAGAAACCCTGTTAGCTGTGATGGATCAAAGAATACATATGTATTGGATCTATATTTGACAATACATTTGCAAGAATATCGCAAAAGAAAAACACCTCCCATCATTGTTACCCCTGGTTTAAGGAGCAAGAACTGTCGTCTACGTTTTTGGGTGTCCTTAGTCACGTCTGGGAACATCTGTATCTTTAGTCCCAAAAATTCTTTGTGTCTGTTTTTAAAGAAAAGCTTCAATAACCATTCTCTATCAGGTGATAAAATCACCGGAAGTATAAAAGTAGCAGTTTTACTAAGTCCTGTAATGATGTTTCCAAGATTGTTGTAACATCCATTTGTAATTCCATTTGGTTTTGTACTTGTGGAAAGGACTCTTCTTGTTCTTTCGTCCGAAGATTAAAATACTTGTGCAAAAGGAGGCAGCATGTCTTCAGAGATGTTCAATGTTTCAATAAGGTATTTTTTTAACTTTTCCTTCGCGGACATCATTGAAGTTTTTGGAAAGTTCAATAATCTGAGATTACTAGAGCGAGAGTTATTTTCAAGATTTTTGACTTTCCTTCTCAGATTAGTATTATCCCTAATTAGGGTAGTCTGCACTTGTTTCACTTCTAGAAACTCTTTTTCAATTTTTTCCACCTTAGTTTTCGTTATGGAAGTGTCCTGTTTAAAGCTTTTAAATTCTTCTTTTTGCTCCAATACTCTTTTTTCCAATTTCTTTATTTGTGGCAATAGTGACTGCCCCAAGCTTACGACTAGGTCCCACAGAGAATCCAGGGTAGCATTGTTGGGCTTTGAAAGAAGAAAAGTACCTGGCTGTATTGACTGAATTCCCCCAGTCACAGGGTTACTCTCCCTTCCACCTTGTCCTTTTGTCTGCTCCAGTGCTGTTTCCACCGCCGGCTGTGTCTTCCGAAGCCTGGCTCAACAAAGCCTCCCGGGAAAACGAGTCTACCTCTTTGGATAGACTGTCTTCCTTAGGTAAGCTGGCTCCCTGCGGTTGTGGAGGCAGAGTGCTGGCGTCGGGGCTCATAGTCGCTTCTAGCCCAGGAAGGTTTACTACGGCTTCACTCACTGCCGGACGATTCCCCGGCGTTGTTCGGCTGAAGGCGCCTCAAAAATTAATCTATGGTTACCAGAGAGATCTCCAGGCGCCATGAGGCTCCAAAAGTGCTCTTACCCCTCTTCTTCGGCATTTTGCAAGTACAAGGGAAAACTGGGGAAAACTTTTTGAGTGCGTCTCTCCCAAAGTCAAACAATCGTAGTCATCTTGGATCTCCTCCCAAGGTTCTTCACTTGCATGTGTATTTTATAAAATGCATGCATAGTTCAGGGCTCCGTCGACACTACTGTCAAACAGTACCCCTAATGCCCCAACATATAAGTTGAATAAAAGCATGTGCTTGTCACTATCCTTACTTTTCATGGGCATATACTGTACTGTGAGGTAAATTTTTTAAGCTGTTATAAAAAAACCAACCCCCCCCAAAGAGTGAAACAGCCAATAATAGCGAAAATCCACAATAAAGCTGTTTTAATCAAAGGGAGAGCACAAAATAGAATATTAACCACAAAACACAAGCACATACAGAGGAACAATGTGGAGAAAACCCTCAGTAACACACTCACAATAATGTGAAAGTTTCAGAGTGAGTAATTACATCACTTGTAAAAAGAAACCCCAAAAAAACCCCTTCACATGCTCTGAATGGCCCAGATGCTTAAGCTCCTCCCATAGGAGGGGCTTTAAACAACTTGGGCCAGAGCCTTAGGCCCCTCCCCAGTGCATCCCAAGATGCACCGGAAAGGGGAAGGGCCTCCATTTTGAAGAGGCAGGCCTGCTGGCTGGAGGGATTAGGCATCCCTCCAGCTGGCCTTCATAGACAAGGGGGGAGGGGAAGGGGGCATCAGAGGCATGGGGGGGTTGTCAGGGGCACAATGGCAGCAGCAGGAGGGAGTGAGCATCTCTCCCACTGCCAGGGGGGCGTCAGGGGGGTTGCTTGGCAGTGGGAGGGAGTAGGCATCTCCCGCTGCTGGAGGTGTGTGTCAGGGGCATTTGCTTGGTGGCGTGAGGGAGCGAGGTGTTGGGGGTGGTTGCTTAACAGCAGTGGGAAGAATAGGCAGCCCTCTTGCTGCTGGGGGAGGGGGCTTTTATGGTGGGGGCTGCTTGATGGCAGCAAACATTTCTGGCAGGTCTGAGCTGTCAAGCCTTACTTTCCTGACAATGTCTGAGACAATCAGCACTCAGGTATTGACCAGAAAGTAAGGCTAGGGGAGCTCAGACCTGCAGGAAAATTTTGCTCACAAATGTAGGATAGCAAGGTTAGGGAATCACCCGGTGATAATAGAGAATCGCCCAGAGTGCTTGTTTAAATATTAATGACCTCATTGTAATACATTTGCATGGCAAAGTCGGAGACTGCTAGGAAGGTCAGAAAAGACCACAGTAATCCGTTTTGATAATCTATCGCTAAAAATAGGAACCGGTTTAGCGACCACATTAAAGTTTTGAGAATCTTCCCCTCAGACACTAAACTATATGATTTGAGACCGTAGTCACTTTTCTGATTTTTGGAGGTAAGAGGGTTAAAATATACCAGAATGATTGCTTCCACATTAGCTGCTAAACTTTGGAGAATCTTGTCCGATCAGATTAGTTTAATGAGTGACTGTAAGAGCTTTAAAAAGGCCTTGAAAACTCTTTTGTTTAAGGAATATGTGTTGAGCAAATTGCAATCTCTTCCTTGACGTTTTTAATGTATTTACATACCGTTCTATTTTTTTGCATGTTAACTGCTATGAACTTCTTTGAGGTATTTGCGGTATACAAATAAAAATTGTATTGTAGCCCCTCCCTGATTAGGAATAGGATTCATCTGTCTGTTGCGACAGATTTCTCCGAAAATAAAAAGTGTGCCCCTTTGTGGTGCAATCAAAAATTGGGATTGGATTTTGTTTACCTGCCCTGTGGTGACTATTTTTTTTTTTTTTCTCCCTAGGTCTTTGGCCCTGGGGAAACCTCTGGCATCATTGTGGATGGCTGTTAAATGGTTGGAAACATTTGTGAAAATATTGCTGCTAATTACTGTCTTTCTTCTATAAGTTGTTGACCTCGTCAAAAGAGGAGAACTGATCTGTGAACTGGGTAGACAGTTCAAGTTTCAAGTTTATTAGGATTTTATATACCACCTATCAAGGTTATCTAAGCGGTTTTTACAATCAGATACTCAAGCATTTTTTCCCTCTCTGTCCCGGTGGACTCACAATTTATCTAACGTACCTGGGGCTCTGGAGGATTAAGTGACTTGCCCAGGGTCACAAGGAGCAGTGTGGGGTTTGAACCCACAACCCCAGGGTGCTGAGGCTGTAGATCCAACCACTGCGCCACATACTCCTCACATAACACTGACCAATGGCTTTGATTTGGAAAACCACATCCTTAACTGTACTGACAAAACATATCTTTATTGTAACCCATGTACTGACTAAATGTATCTTTATGGTAACCCACCTGTATCCCTTACACTGACAAAATGCACCTTGATAGTAAACCACTTGTATTGTAACCCACTTGCATCCCATGTACTGACTAAATGTATCTTTATTGTAAACCGTTTCGAACTTCACGGTATAGCGGTATATAAGAAATAAATTATTATTATTATTATCAACCTCTTGTCACTGAAAAGGTTACCCTCAAGCATGGGCACAGCCAGCAATTCACGTTGAAGGGGCTCCAGAGGTGGACTCAACCCCCCTCCCCCAGGATCCAGCAATGATCTCTGCTGCTGCATGACCTACCAAGGATGTCAGTCTCAGAGCAGATTTTAAAAAATGATCATAACATAGAACAAGCAACAACTTAGAAAGAGGAATAAAAATAACATGTCCCCCTTTACATAATACCCAATAATATGAAATTCTGTGATAGTGTGATTTTTAGCGATAAGATGGGCAGTGTCGTACTTTTCTCATTGAACCTATCCTGACTGTGAAAGTGAGGTACAGACCTGGCCAGATGACAAAACTGGTTAATGTATTAAGAGTAGATTTCAGTAAGAAGCTTTGGTTTCATTAACTCAGTCAACATTCACATTTAAAGCTTTTATTCTGAAAAATAAAATACCAAAGATCAATTTTACAGGTACTTTTCCCTCCCCCGACTCTTCTGAAATAGCACAAAATGATTTTTTTTTTTTTTTAAATAATAACAGGAGAGAGACATAACCATATCTACACATCAACAGAGTTCACCAGACAAGCTGCTACACAAAATACCAACCAACAACTCCTAGATTTCCCTTTCAAATTAACTTTTAGAAATCCTTTTTAAAATTATGGGTTTTGAAACTTAGGTCTACAACCAGACTGAAAAAAAATGTTCAATACACCACATTTGTGGCTTTGCTGGTTTTTTAATTGTACTCTGTATGGGCAGTTTTATAACAGAGTGTCTACACTTCGGCAAAATGGCGTATAAAATACTGTCATCTAGAGAATGACATGGTGACAAAATTCATCACCGTTACAGTCCCCATGGATAACTGCAGGAAACTGTCCCCGTATCATTCTTTAAGGAGATTTTGAATGGGCCCAGCCACCGACCCTCAAGCCTTGTATAGAAGAATGCTGGTGTAGAAGGACTGAGGTTGAGATAGATACTAGAGAATGCCAGTCTCTGGAATCCAGAGCAGATATTGTGATGTCATAATGTGTCATTCCACCAATAAGAGCCAAGCATATCAGTGATGTCACAATGGCTTCATTAACTTATACTTGGCTCACTTAAGAATCAGAGTACGAATGGGCCCAGCCACTGACCCTCAAAGGCTTGCATTGAAGAATGCTGGTGTAGAAGGACTGAGGTTGAGATAGACACTAGAGAATGACAGTCTATGGTATCCAGAACAGATATTCTGATGTCATAATGTGTCATTCCACCAATAAGATCCAAGCTTATCCATGATGTCACAATGGTTTCATTAACTTATACTTGGCTCACTTAAGAATCAGAGTAAGAATGGGCCCTGCCATTGACCCTCAAGCCTTGCATTGAAGAATGCTGGTGTAGAAGGACTGAGGTTGAGATAGACACTAAAGAATGACACAGGATGGTTTTCGGCGGGGAAGGGAACGGTGACGCATTTTGTCATCATGTCACCTTCATGGGTAAGTGCACACTCAAGTGCTTAAATGGCAGTAAATCAAGTAACGGCCTCTTTTACAAAGCCGTGCTAACGGCCCCCGAAGCCCATAGGGATTTAAAGGGCTTCGGGGCTGTTGCCACGCAGCAGCTGCTAGCATGGCTTTGTAAAACAGGCCGCAAGTGTCAGTCTATAATTGTGCGCATAAGTGGCAGATTCTACAAATAGTGCACAAATTTCCATAACTAAATTGGCTAATGAGTTAATTAGCACCGATAATTGGGGGTTAACAATTATTGGCCTAATATTGGTGCTGACAACAATTTGGATTTGTGCTATTTTGTAAAGATTTGCACACAACTCAAAAGGGGATTTGGACCTGGGGGGGGACGGGGCCATCAACTAAAGATGCGCAGTATTACTGAATTCTGGGGATCGATGCCTAGCTTAAGCACCACGATTTATACCAGGTTTCAGTTGGTACAAATCCTCATGCGGAAAGCTTGACACGGAAATTGGCTATAGTCACTATTCTATAAACAGTGTGCAACTCAAAGCATTCTTTACAGAATAGCACGCCGGGTGGATTTGGTTTGGCACCATTTACTGAATAGTTTGCCTATGTAAGGGGGCTTCCATACGTGTAGAGCGTGGGAGGGGCTGCCACCTACACATGCAACTTATAGAAGTTAGGAATTGGAAAAGAGGCACACAACTTATTTAGATATTAGAGAGAGAGGCAATAATATATCGCTCACCCTAGTATATATGATCTATACACCATATATCCTCATACCTCATTCACTCCAGTATTTTTAGAAACCATTCGATCCTCAGCAAGGCCACCTTCCCACTCAATATATATTCATAGTGGGTGGCTTCATACCTCAATTCGTCATTGGATCACTTATACTTTTATTCATTTATAAAATTTCCATTTTCATTTCATTCTTATCTTGAATAATTTATAATTTATCATTTTTAACCATGTTTAAGAATTATAAATTATTCAAGATAAGAATGAAATGAAAATGGAAATTTTATAAATGAATAAAAGTATAAGTGATCCAATGACGAATTGAGGTATAAAGCCGCCCACTAGGAATATATATTGAGTGGGAAGGTGGCCTTGCTGAGGATCGAATGGTTTCTAAAAATACTGGAGTGAATGAGGGATGAGGATATATGACTTATAGAAGTTGCACACCTCCTCTGAGAGCACCCAAATTTTAGGCATTGCTAATGTCAGGTTATGATGGAATTCTAGGTACCCAGATACCACTGCAGCATCAGAGTGCCTTAAAAGGGGGGGTGCCCCCTTTAAATGCTCTGGGAGAAATGCTCTAGAAGTGCCTGTGCAGTTTCAATAGTCACACTGTATTGATCTACTAATTTCAATTGAAAGTTAATATTTCTGTTTTATTAGTTATAAAATTATACTGCACACACCATAAATGCTCCCCATAAAGTGAGCCTTTAATTGTGATTGCTTTCGTCCTTTTGAGCCCACAGCAAATCTTTTGGAGAGAGGAGCCAGGTGATCACGATATGAGAGTGGAAGGGGGCAGGCTTAAAGAAGAAGAAATATATAGATCAAAAAAACAGTGTTCCATTGAGAGGGAAAAAATTCAAGAGAGCATGGGACAAGTCTAGTCGATCTTTAGGAAGAGGGCGAGAAAGAGGAGAACAAAAGTTGCACATGGATCATATTTTTTATGTTATGTTTGATAGATCAGTCTCTGGAGATATCAATATACCTATATCGTGGCAGCTTAGCGTAAGGGAGCAATCTGCCTTTGTTATCAGTCCTCAAAGCGAAAGTACCTGTGTGCATTCACTTTAAAACTTTATCTGTGGGTGAAATTTTGCGGGAAAAGTGTGTGCAAAGATTTGAAAATACAGTCTCAGCATGTACTTTGGAGTACAGTGCTCCCCTGCGAATTTACGGTCGGCGGTTTGTGGTATTTTCCGACCGCGAATCGTTGACCAGGAGAGGACAGCTGGAGAGGCAGGAGAGAGCAGCCGGAGCGCCGGTGAGTGAAGGAAATCACTCGCTGCATGCTCTGACCGCCTCTCCCTGACCTAAACATGCCTCAGGGAATGTCAACTGTTTATGTGGTTAAGGATTCACACATTCTTTTTACATTTTTAGCGGTATTGAGGAAGGGCAAATTTTTCAAAACAGCAAACCTATGGCAGTAAAGTGCTTTTTAGCCACATAAATTACTTTGAAAACTGACCTCATAAATACTAATAGCAGCAATGTGGGTTTTTTTTCCCCCTAGGGAAACCAGAGACTTGCAGGAGAGTTGTTTTAATCTACTGTTTTATATTTTATACTGTATCCTGGGCTTTCACAGTGCGTAGATTGCATATAAATTAGCATGAGATCAGGGAACTAAGTATATATGGGACTTATATGGTGGTTAAATGTAGGACACAGGAAGTCAAGGATAGCAAGGTTTAGAAAGCACCCCTGCCCCAAGAGCTTACAAGCTATAGGAGGAAGTGATAGCTGGATAGTACATATGGATGGCTAGATAGGCAGCACCATGGAGAGTTGCTCAGTTTTTAAAATGTATTCAACTGAATTTTAGTCACATATTTCAGGTTGGTATTACTGCTTACTCCTGAAAGACTGCCAAGGGCACAGCTACGCATCTTTTTTGAAAACAGACAAATACAATATTACATCTCCATCTGCAGACACATTTGGGCCCTCAAAGAAAGTCCTTTTAATTGCATACTGCTGCTTAAAAAGTGCTCACAAAGACACAAAATAAACAAAAGGGAAAGGGAAAAATGGGAACAAAATACAGTCCATGTGCTTCTCACTGCCATGTGCCAGGGGTTCCAACAATGCCCAGTCCATTTCAAAAAGCCAGATGTTCTTTCCTGAAAAGATAGAAAAACAATTAACTCATTAACTAGTGTATATTAAGTTAAAGTACGGTGGGATTTTTTTTTGACCTGGGAGGTTCCTTTTACAAACGCCCAATTTGTACAGAGAGAAAAACTATATTGCCTATGTCAGGGCTGCCCAAGTCTGGTCCTTGAGATCTACTGGAAGGCCAGATTTTCAGGATATCCACAATGAATATGTATGAGAGAGATTTGCTTACACTGCCTTCTTGGTATGTAAATCTCTCTCATGAATGTTCATTGTGGAGATCCTGAAAACCTGGCCTGCCAGTAGATCGAGGATCGGACTTGGGCAGCCCTGGACTATGTGGTTTATGATGCAGATCAAAGCAATGTCATTTTTCTTTAATCTGACACTCTCAAACTACCCAGAACAACAGGAGGAAAAAACCCAACAACTCAGATCCCCCTTTGCCACCAGTAAACTCAAAAGGGAGAATCCTCATTGGTTAAAAAAACCCTTCAACCTCCTATTGATACTCAATATTTAGTTTTACTTTTTTCTTTCCACTTCTTCTTCTACTAGGGCAGGGGTAGGCAATTCCGGTCCTTGAGAGCTGGAGCCAGGTCAGGTTTTCAGGATATCCACAATAAATATGCCTGAGATAGATTTGCATCTCAAGGAGGCAGTGCATGCAAATCCATCTCATACATATTCATTGTGGATATCCTGAAAACCTGACTTGGCTCGGGCTCTTGAGGACCGGAATTGCCCTGGACTAGGGCTACAGAGCAATTTGTTCTTTTCACATGCTTATATGTTCAGCCATCCCCTACCCATCTAGCCCACCACTCTAGCAATACACCAAGGCCAAAGGCTGTGGACTAAGATTTCCTTCACCTTGACTCTGCCCACTGTGGCAGTGATTTCGTATAAGCATATTCTGTGTGTAAAGCATGTTTCACAGGCAAAACATGTAATAAATTTGCAAGCAGGCTATACATACTTGTAAAAAGCAGACAAATTGCAACATTGTTCCTATTTCTAAGCTACATGCAGGCATTCCTGGAGGCATGGTTTGGGAGGGGTGGAGTGAAGTGAAGTGCAGCTATAATGTATGCGTGTACTCCATAAATTATGCACACACACACACACACCTCTTTGGAGTACAGTGCTCCCCTGCGAATTTGTGGTCGGCGGTTCATGGTATTTTCAAACGTGAACTGCCGACCAAGGAGAGGACAGCTGGAGAGGCAGGAGAGAGCAGCCGGAGCGCCGGTGAGTGAAGGAAATCACTCGCTGCATGCTCTGACCACCTCTTCCTGTACTAAAGTCGGGCCTCACCAATCAGGAGCTACTGCAACTACCTTTATCAAGCTATTAACTAAAAAGAAATCTGAAAACTTCAAATAATACAAAACACAGCAGTTAAACTCATCTATAAGGCCAAAAAATACAGTCATGTCGCTCCATTCCTAAAAAAACGCTCACTAGTTGCCCATATCTCACCGTATCATTTTCAAAATCTTACTCATTGTTTTCAAAACAAAACAAGAAAACTCTCCGGCATTTATCGACAGACTATTACTTCCTCATACTACTTCAGGGCTACTTCGTTCATCGCAGCAAAATCTCCTTTCAATCCCATCCATTTGTCATATAGTTTATGACACCACACACAAAGCCATTTTTTCTGTTGTTACTCCTACCTTATAGAATGCCCTTCCAAGCCATCTTGGCCAAGAAACATCCTTACCAATATATAAGACGAATTTAAAGACCTTTCTGTTTAAAGATACCTATACTATCTAAGAAGTTCTTATTCTCTATCAATACAGAACATTAGCTATATCTCCTCCCATCTGTGTGGCCTTTTCATATATTTATTTTTTTAATATTGTATTTTTGTCCCTCCCCCTTTTGTCTCCGGTCACTGTTTCTTTTGTCGGTGTATTCCAGTAATGATGTTTTCTTTTAATCCCCTGGGGTTTTTTGTTATTTTTAAATTTATTGTAAACCGCCTAGACGTAATAAGTGGTATGTCAAATAAATAAACTTGAAACTTGAATACCAACTTTAAATTAGGAGACATAGATGTAAAACCTGTAGGTCACGTCAAGTCTTTGATTCAATTTTTTCCTGAAAGCATTTCTCAGTTCATGTTCTAATAAAACATTTTTATAACCTCTCTGGAGTTTGAGTAAAAAGCCTGTCCACTCTTCTGAACCACCAGGATTCTTTTCAACTGCTACTGCTTTCTTTTCTTGCCACTAGATGGCTATTTGCTTTTTCCAAGTAGGAATGGTGCCTTGATACACTTGGCCCATATTTTGGAGTTACCTAACTACAGAAAAATCATCCCGTAAACAAGGGCCCTCCCTCTAGCAGAATGCTATTTTACAACATAAAGGCATCTGTTCTGCTGGAATATGCTTAGGATATTAATGCTTGGGTTAATGTGTATATCGGAATTTGCAAGAGCACAAATCAACACACTTTTGACTGGATTCTGGAAACGGCACCATAAGTTAGGCGCTCGTATGCGCCTGGGTCACGCCTACCAGCGCCTAATTTAATTGCTTTCATTGGTGCGGTAATTGACCACACCCTTTAAAAACTTGTTAAAAAATAGCAGACGCTAGAATCTTGCCTACAGCAATGCCCAAGGTCAAAGCAGGCATGGTTAGGGGTGGTGATGACCTTAGGTGTCGCTCTGCGTGATTCTCTGTAAAACTTAGGCGCTAGAAATGTAGGCCTTTAAAAACATGGCCTACATTACTGGCACCTGTTTTTTTCTTAGGCACTGGTAGCTGCAATTCTATTAACGGCGCCTAAGCGTGATTGACATGTGGCCGACGCTGTTTTTGTAGGCGCCATTTACAGAATCCGGGCTCTTATGCACAAACTGGCCGTGACCAGAACACAAGTTGTACCAGCTTTCCAGACGGCAGTGTTACCTTTTGTGTAAGAGAAACAGAGAACATCTGATCCACTGGTTTAGTCCTGTTAAAGAAAGCAACATAGTCAGCACTGAAAGAAAGGTCATTATGTCTGGGTTATTCTTACATAGCAATAATTTTAAAGAAGAATTTTTAGAACTAGGTTTGGAGCTTATGCTTTATTTTTCATGATAACTCACTCTGTACCACAAATGAGAATTAGCCCCAGCCTTGGGATTCAATTTCAGATACTCATTCTTATATACTGTTTATTATTATTTTTTTTTTTTTTTAATTCTTTATTGATTTTCTAAACTTCAAAAGTGCAATACACAAATATATATCATCATATAATAAGTTAATAAAAGCACATTCAACTTACAAATATGCATAACCAACCATTTTCTCCCACCCAATGATTATTCAATAAAACACAGAAACATAGATTATCCCAATAATCTTACCCTATTCAGATTAAAAATATCCTCCCACCCCGGGTGGACATACTCAAAAGTCAAATTAGGACAGAAATATCCCCCCCCCCCTTTTCTGGATGTGTACGAAAATAAACAAAAACTGACTCATAATCAAAGACCTACTATAGTGAGGTAATATATGATGTCAACGGCCCCCAAACCAGCTTAAATAAATTACTGTGCCCCCAAACTATTGGTATTCATTTTTTCATATCTATAGCTGGAGCACAAATTTTCCCACCAGAAAGGAAAATTTAGGCGGTCGTAGTTCTTCCAATTTCAGGTTACCATCTGCATGGCTATCCCGGTCATGACAAGAAAAAGACGGCATTTATAATGATCCATAGGGGGTTTAACATGTAATAAATTGGAGTAAATTGGAGGTTCTTCCGCTAAATATACATTGTCCAAAAGGATTATTTGATTCATTCCCCTTTCTTTGGAAGGAACAGGGTATAAAATATTTAGATATTTGGATTCATAAAACACTGGAAGATACAATGAAAGTAAATGAAAAATCTTTATTGCTGAAGGTCACAGAAATGTGTGAGCAATGGAACCCATTACATCTGTCTTGGTGGGGGAGAGTCCAGACGGTTAAAATGATGATCTTGCCTTTGGTTTGTTACCAAATGGGTATGTTGCCAGTTTATTTTCAGGGGTCCTTTTATAAGAAATTAAATAGTATTCTTACTAAATTTATTTGGCTGGGCAAAACTGCTGGAATTGCTTTAGTATCTTTATAAAAACCAATTGCGGCGGGTGGGGTAAATTTTCCCAATTTTTATAGGTATCATCAGGCCTATATACTGCATCAGGGTATGTATTGGATCCTCAAAAGGTATAAGAAGATGATAGTGAGGTAAATAAACCTTGACAAGTCCAAAACTCCACCTCACAATATTCAAGAAAGAGATATATGGCTGAATCCATCAACTTAGAGCAGCCACCTCCAATATATTGCACATTCAAAGTTCAGATAAAAAGTCTTCTTCAAACCATATCAGAAGTAAGACAAACCAAAAATATGGAATAATCCAATCATTTATTTTCTTCAATACAGCAGTAGCATGTCCCCGACGGGACCCGTTTCGCCCAAGAGGGCTTTTTCAAGGGTTCACAGTGGGCACTCTTTCTTCAGCGTCCTCACTCTATGACTGCTAGATCTGCCGGGAGTCTGATATGGTTTGAAGAAGACTGTTTATCTGAACTTTGAATGTGCAATATATTGGAGGTGGCTGCTCTAAATTGATGGATTCAGCCATATATCTCTTTCTTGAATATTGTGAGGTGGAGTTTTGGACTTGTCAAGTATATATTGGATCCTCCCCGAGCTCATGGAACATCTCCCTGATCGGTTATATTTAGAATGGCAATTGATGTCCCCGTTACGACTGTTTCAAGTGTTGAGTATCAGATTACCCAGACATGTTAAGGACAATAGTATTATATTTGACACCTGGAAAACTTTAAAATGTATTAATAAATTAACAGATGTTCTGGTAGAGAAATCCACTTATCAATCCTTGTGGTTAAACTCCAAGATTCAAATAGGCGGATCTGGGATCACCTGGAAGCACTGGATGCAGGCAGGCATAAGTATACTAGATGATGTTCTATCAAATGGGAAAATGCTTGATTTTTCACGACTGCAACAAACATTTGGTATTGCAAAGTCTCAAAATTATAAGTGGTTGCAGTTGAAGCACGCCATTCAGAAGGGGTTCCCCGATTGGCAAAATCTAAAAAATTATTACAGCTTGCAAGTCCTATGCTTCCAGATAGATTCGTTAGGACATCAGGCTGCTTGGTGGTATAAATTAATATCTGATTTCTTGAATAAAAAACCAAAAAATGGTCTTAGAGACATTTGGAGCATTGAGATTAAGCAGTATATTTCTGCATCTCGATGGCCATGAATTTTGACTTGGAGGATGAGATGTACAGCGTCAGCATCTATGAGACAAACGTGGTTTTTTTCTGTTACATAGATCTTTTTGGACCCCTGTTAGGTTACACAAGTTAGACAGTTCCAAATCTAATAGATGTTGGCATTGTCATTTAGACATTGGGACACTGGATCATCTGTTGTTCTATTGTCCTTTGATACTTAACTTTTGGAGGTCAACATATTGGAATCATCCATTCCATTGACATATGAGGCGGTCGTATGTGGAACATTATTACACGTTATATATATTATGTACTGTTTAGATATGCTGTAGTTCTCCCTGACCGCCCTTCCTCCCCCCCAAATAAGGGTATGTATTTCTATGTAAGAAAAATGCTAAAAATTTCAAACATGATCGAAACATTCAAGATAATGAAGGGAATAGACTTATGGCCTCTTTTACAAAGCCACGCTAGTGGCTGTGCTGCGCTAATGGCCCCGAAGCCCATAGAGATTTAAAGGAGGCAGTTAGTAGATAAAGACAGGCTGTTCACCCTCTCCAAGGTAGAGAGAATGAGAGGGCACTCTCTAAAGTTGAAAGGGGATAGATTCCGTACAAACATAAGGAAGTTCTTCACCCAGAGAGTGGTGGAAAGCTGGAACGCTCTTCCAGAGGCTGTTATAGGGGCAAACACCCTCCAGGGATTCAAGACGAAGTTAGACAAGTTTCTGCTGAACCAGAACGTACGCAGGTAAGGCTAGTCTCAGTTAGGGCACTGGTCTTTGACCTAAGGGCCGCCGCGGGAGCGGACTGCTGGGCACGATGGACCACTGGTCTGGTCCAGCAGTGGCAATTCTTATGTTCTTATGCAGAATAACACAGATCCCTGTGATTTAAGAGACGGTTTGCAATGACTTACCCCTCTTCCACTTCTTAAATTACAAGATGCATGTTAAATTTACAGGTGCAAATTTCTGAAACTGTTTCATGTCTGTCCTATTATTAGGTTTCAATTTGCTGTTTCCAAGTTTACCTCACTGATTGTATTTGGCTTTATTTGATCATTTTACTATTGTGCTGTTAATAAAACTGTAAGTTTTATGTTACACTGTACCTGCTGTACACTGCCTTGGGGTGAACCTCTTCATAAAGACATTTAATAAATCTCAATAAATAAAATAAAAATAAATATTAATTATCTGCTGTTAGTGGTTATCTCATACACATAGGGGGTAAATTCTATAACAAGGCACCTGCTATAGGCACGGGTTACAATGCCTATTTTGAGCCTATTCTATATAAAAATGGCATCTACATTTCTAGAATACTAGTACAAGTGGCAGAGAATGCATGTATATTTAGTTGATACCAGCCTTATAGCTGGTGGAAATGCCCAAGCCTAGATGCAGTGGCATAGCGAGGGTAGGTGGTGCCCTCCCCCGCCTCCCTGCTCCTTCACGACCACCCCTGTGTGCCCCCCTTCCCTTCCCCTGTACCTTAATTTTCCAGGCAAGAGCAACAGCTGCCCACGTCATGTCGGCTATCCTTCCGACGTCACTTCCTAGGTGCGGGCCCGGAAGGGATGTCAGAGAAAGGTGACACCGATGCAGGCAGCAAGGTCATAATGCTGTTCACGCAGGAAAAATTCAAGAGGTATGAGGGGAGGGAAGGCGGCAGGGGAGGGCAGGAAGGAGGAGGGAGGATAGGAGGACAGGTGCCTGCGCCCTCTGGAAAGACTGCGCCCGGGGCAAACCATCCCCCTTTTACTATGCCAGTACGCTATCATTTTCGTGCATACATCTGCACTCTGCCCAAGCTCTGTCTGTGTGCATGCCCAACAGCAAAGTATGAATCATCAACACATAGCATGTACTTATCCACTAATCGGTTTTCTATAAGAGGTTATTTACCCACATAAGCACCCACTTAGGCATGTAAATGAGTAGCATACTGTCATGTATGTGTGTTCTTTAGACGGCTCTTTATAGAATTACCCCCACAGTACCTATTTTATGGAAGCAGCTGCCCTGGGATACTTGTGAAACACACTAATTGTTGGCCAAGTTGAGTGGAAGCTCAAAATGTGCCATTTCCTAAAGGCTTATGGGTCTCAGTATGCATGGGGTATGGTAGGATGAATTTTACTGTTGATTGTAACCGGGGAATATATTGGAGAGGGTGTAATGTTTTTAATGTTTTATGACTGCTTCTCCATCAAGCACATTTATAAAATTTGCAAGTAATAAAACAAAATATATAAAAAGATATTATGTACTTACCCTGGTAAGCTCTTTTCCAGTAGATAGGTGAGACATTCTAGATAGGAAGGTTATTTTTCCACAGCCGTGTGCTGCTGCAGAAGGAATCCACTCCGGATTTTTCACTCTGCCTCTGTTATAATTCACTGGGCTCTCTAGCTCCACCTTCAGTTAGTACTCCAGCATGTAGAGCCACCTAACACACGTGAAGTAGAGGCACCTGTAGCAACAGGCTTAAACAAATTGTTCTGCTCAAAAAGTACTTAAACAGTACCATTAACTGCCAACACAGGCTTCAAAGGAGCTCAGAAACTGCTCCCCAATAAATTGAAACATATACAAATTCTTTCCAGCCCACAAGGGCTGACAGGCATCCAAGAATCAGCTTGGAGAAGCATAAATAAATTGATAATTGTAAGCAGGCACAAGAAGGACAGGGCGAGAATCTAGAATGTCTCACCTATCTACTGGAAAAGAGCTTACCAGGGTTAATTACATAATCTCTTTTTCCAGTGCAATAGGTGAGACATTCTATCTAGACAGTAGGGACACACAACAGCAGTCCCCCCAAAAGATAGGGTTGGGCTTGCTGCGCTGCTCGAGGACCCTAAAGCAGAGTCCTGTCTTGCCACCACGTCCACTCTGTACAACTTGGCAAATGTGTGGAGAGAAGACCATGTTGCTGCTCTGCAAATCTCCTCAGGAGCGACAGCTCTGGCTTTGGCCCACGAAGAAGCCACACTCCTGATAGAATGCGCCTTGATGGAAACAAGAGACTGTTTCCCAGAAGGCTGACAAAATGGCCCTATGGATCCATCTGGAAATCGTGGTCTTGGAAGCGGGAGCAACCCATATAACTGAATGAGTCAGTACAAACAAATGGTTAGAGAGACTAAACTCTTAAATGATCTCTAGATATGTAGAAGAACTCTGCGCACATCCAGTTGCTTCAGCAAACGATCATGCGTCCTGGAACCAGTAGGCTGAAAGGTGTCAAACGTACTTCCTGATTAACATGGAAAGCTGAAACCACCTTCGGCAGGAAGGAAAGAACTGGAGGAACGGTACTCTGCAAGACAGAGCCTTGTAGGTCTGACACATCATGCTAAAGTAATGGCAATCAGTAAAACGGATTTAAGCATCAAATCCAAGAGAGAAGTATCTAGAAGAGCTCAAAAGGAGCTTTGGCAAGGCTCGACAGCACTAAGTTAAGGTCCCAGGAAGGGAAAAGTAGCTTAATCAGCGGGCTGACATGAAGAGCCCCTTCATAAATCTAGTGATATCAGGATGTGGCACCAACAAGGATCGATGCTCCCGGGATCTAGAACAAGAGAGCCCGACCTCCTGGACCCAAAGAGAAGCCACAGTGAGGCTGTCATTCAAACCAGCCTGAAGAAAGGCAAGAATCAGCGAGATTGGTGCTGAATAAGGGTCCACCTGGTCCTGGGTGCATCAAAGTAGGAAGGCTTTCAATGCCTTAGCGTAAGCCAAAACCATTGATGACTTCTTAGACTTTAGAAGAGTATCAACAACCATAGCAGAATATCATTTGTGCTCTAAGGCTGCGCGCTCAAGAGCCATGCCGTAAAAGCAAAGTGACCCGGATCCTCCATGGCCATTGGACTCAGCAGGAGGAGGTCCGGATAAGCGCTAAGCCAAAGGACACAACTCCTGCACAGACTTATTCCTTGTACTTATTGTACTTATTGCATGTATTTTCTGCTCCCTTCACTTAAATTGTAGATGTATAACCAGCATGTTACTTTTATAATTGCCTTGCTCATTTTTGTTGTCAATTTCAACTGCACTATTTGTACTGAATCTATCTGCTGTGAACTCCCTGGGTATGGCGGTATACAAAATAAAATAAAATAATTATTATTATTATCAGAACAACGACCTGCAAGGCCAATCTGGAGCCAGTGTCAAGCCCCTCAATTCTGAGCTCGGATCTTCAATTAAAGAAGCGATCTGCTTCTTATTTCTTGCCATGGCCATGAGGTTGAAGCGGGCCCAACTCCAGCACCACACTATTGCTCTGAACGCCACTGCAGACAGGGCTCATTCGTTCAGATCCAAAATCTGTCTGCTGAAGACTACTTGAACATTGTCTACTCTTTTCCATGTTCACTGCCATCAGCGCCAGATGACGTTCCACCTAAAGCAGGGGTGTCAAAGTCCTTCCTCGAGGGCTACAATCCAGTCGGGTTTTCAGAATTTCCCCAATGAATATGCATGAGATCTATTTGCATGCCCTGCTTTCATTGTATGCTAATAGATCTCATGCATATTCATTGGGGAAATCCTGAAACCTGACTGGATTGTGGCCCTCGAGGAGGGACTTTTTTCACCCTTGACCTAAAGGAAACGAAGGCGAGCTTTCTGAGCCAGAGGAGTGCACTTGGTCCCTCCCTGGTGAATGGCATAGTCTACCACCGACGCAGTGTCAGAGAAGACCCTGACTGCTTGACTCACCAGAGTCTTCTGCAATCTCATCAAAGCTAGCTGAACTCTTAACTTCCAACCGGTCAATTTTCAATTTTCCATTTTCGCTGAGAGGGCATCTGACTCCCCTGAACAGGACGACGATTGCAATGGGCTCCCCAGCCTATGATCCAGGAAGCAACATGTCGCGGTATGTCCCTGCGGAGCGAGTGTTGGAGAAGCCACCAGTCCATGCTTGTATGGGCTTCCAGAGTACAAGGCAGATGGGTCTGCAAGGCCTCAGTATGCGGAACCTAGCAAGAGATCAAAACATGCTGAAGAGGATGCATGTGCGCCATCACCCAAGGAACTATATCAAGTATGGCAACTATAGATCCCAGAACTTGAAGCTAATCTCATGACGAAGGAGCCGGCTGCTCTAGAGGGAAAAAATCTGGGCACACAGCTTCTGCTTGTGGGCTTCTGGTAGATAGATGTAGACCGCTGCCATGTTGAAAACGACTCCTAGGTATTCCAGCGACTATGTGGGCATCAGATAGATCTTCTTGAAGTTGACAATCTAGCCCAGGTCCTCCAGTACCTGGAGCACCTGCTCCACTGAGTGCCATCTTTGGTCAGCGAGGGAGCTATGATCAGCCAGTCGTCCAAGCAAGAGTGAACCTGGAGACTCATCTTTCACAGGTAAGCTGCCACTTTCACCATCACCCTGGAGAAGGTCCGGGGTGCTGTCGCCAGCCCAAAGGGCAGAGCTAAGAACTGGTAACACTGTTTCAGAACATGAAAATGCAAAAATTAGCGGTGGGTCTGAAAAATGGGAATGTGCAAGTATGCCTCTGTGAGATCCAGAAAAGCAAGAAACTCTCCTGGTGCCACTGCTGCAATGACTGAACACATGGTCTTCATTCGGAAGCGGGACATCTCGAAGCTGCAATCACATGCTGACTATCCAGAATAGGCCTCCAATCTTCCGAGCCTTGCTGTGGCATGATAAAGTATATGGAGTAACTGCCTGAGCCCGAGAGGTCAGGAGGTACGGTCACTATAGCTTGAATATCCAGCAAGCACTGAATGGTGGCTTAAACCCTAAGTGCTTTATCCAGGCGACCTGAAAGAGAGTCAACAAACCAATCTGTCAGATGTCGAGCAAAATTCCAGCTTGTAGCCTGACCAAATAATATCCAAGACCTATTTGAAGAGGAGCATCTCTTGGCCTGGCGCCACTGTGCCTCTTCAACAGGGGGCGCAGAACTGAAGATGGAATGCTGGGAATGCCTGAAGCCATTATACCATCATTGGTAGCCCTGTGAAAATCTCTGTGACGTGGCACTTATCTACGTTTGGAATTGCTGTGAGCCACAAAATTAGAACAACCAGAACCTCTGGAGGGTCTGGGCCTGTTATCAGGCACAGTCTCATGGCGATGGCCATCTCAGAATCCATGAGGTCGTCCAGACCTCTGTCAAACAATAACTGCTCCTGAAAAGGCAGTCCAGCCAAAGAAGCCTTGGAAGTGGAATCACCAGCCCACTGTCTGAACCAAAGCATTCTGTGGGCAGAGAAGGAGGACGCCGACACCTTTGCCAAACTTGCATAAGGTCATACAATGCATCTACCATATAATCTGTCCCTGCTAAAATAAAGTTGAGGAGGGGGAACCACTTCCTCACTCCCCAGTGTGCACATTTGAGAGAGACAGGCGCATGTGACAAAAAAACATTGCCTAAGCAGCTTTAGTGCCTAAAGCAGCTGCATCAAAGAGCTTCCTGAGGGCCACATCCAAACAGTGATCCTGCATATCTTCTAACAGAGCAGGGCAGCATTCAGGGGGAAGATCAAGAACAGGGCAGCATTCAGGGGAAAGATAGAGCAGGGCGGCATTCAGGGGGAAGATCGAACAGGGCGGCATTCAGGGGACGATCAAGCAGGGCGGCATTCAGGGGGAAGTAGGCAGGACAGATTGCAGGGCTTTCAGTCAGAAAGACGTTTTCAACCTGTCCCCGGTAGTCGCTTCTTCAGTTGATTGGCCAGCCCAGTTGGAAAGAATTGATTGTGTTGTGAATCGCTGCCTTCCCTACTTTTGAACATCCCTCCCCCCATTTGCATGCGCGGATCGGAGGATGGTCGGCAGAGAAGTAAGTGAATCGGGCCAGAGGGGAATTTGGTCGCTAAGGGGATGCAAACCGATCGATACACGATCGTTTTGTATGACAGAGTAGTTGAAAGGAAGGATGAAACAGTGGTGCAGAGGGTGTCGGGGTCAATAGCCTGAAGGTTTCTAAACGTACTGATAGTGATTGCCCAAGTCGGGGTTGGGGGGGGAGGGTGATAAATTATGAACAGTAACAGATGATGATCAGAGAGGAGAAGAGATGAGGTGAAGAAATTGGTGATAGAGCAGTAACATGTATATGGTAACTGTTAATTGGTGCCAATTACTGCTAATTAGGGTCAATTACTGGCTATTAATTTAAATTAACAGCCAATTTTGAATTAAGTCATGCACACAACTCAAATTCTACCCCTTTAGCAGCTAATTCTGAATGTGTAACTGTGAATACAGCCAGCATTACAATTGGTCGGGAGCAGAGATCTCAAAGTCCCCCCTTGAGGGCCGCAATCCAGTCGGGTGTTCAGGATTTCCCCAATGAATATGCACTGAAAGCAGTGCATGCACTTAGATCTCATGCATATTCATTGGGGAAATCCTGAAAACCCAACTGGATTGCGGCCCTCGAGGAGGGACTTTGAGACACCTGATCTGGAGGGACTTTAAAAAATAGTTCTTGTATATTCAGCATCAATATTAAACCCTTAAGTGCTTTTCACTATCAACATCGTATATATTTTATATCATGCATTTTTTATGTGGCTGTAGATATGTATGTGATGTTATAATGCAGCTGACAGCCCCCTCAAATGTTTTCCCTTGACCCTGAAGAAAAGTTTCACTTGAAACATGTCGGGAGAGGTGAAGGAAAGTTGAGTGATAATCCACTATAAGTTAAATTACAATATTGAAGAAAACTGAAATAATTTTAAAAAAATCAATAATAATTGGACTGATGCAGATGATAGTAGCAGGAAGCTTGTAGTGTCCGGTCTAGACCAGGGCTGCCCAAGTCCAGTCCTCGAGATCTACTAGCAGGCCAGGTTTTCTGGATATCCACAATGAATATGCATGAGAGAGATTTGCCCGCACTGCCTTCTTGGTATGCAAATCTCTCTCATGCATGTTCATTGTGGATAACTAGAAAACCTGGCCTGCCAGTAGATCTCGAGGACTGGACTTGGGCAGCCCTGGTCTAGACAAAAATTCTTTTTCATTAAGTTTGTATATTCTATCTTCAGAAACAGGTGTTTATGAGTAGACACCAGAACTCTAGAGTTGGATAAAATAATTGGAGCTACGGTGTGAATCAATTGCATTGATAAATAGCAGTGGCAGCAATATACAAGACTGCAACAAAACAAAGACAGGTAGCTCTAACAAATTGTTTCTTTTAACAGTCTACTAAATTATCTACAACAGGGGTGTCCAACCTTTTGGCTTCCCTGGGCCACATTGGCCCAAAAAATTTTTTTGGGGGGGCCGCAATAACGCGCAAACGCTGCAGCAAGACAGAGGAGGGAGCTGGCAAGACGGTAAACACCCGGGGGCAGCAGAGGAAAACACTGCATCGCCCTTGATTGGGGCCGCCCAAAATACTTCACGGGGCCGCATGCGGCCCTCGGGCCACAGGTTGGACACCCCTGATCTACAACTTGCTTTGCTGTTAATTCTGCTGCTTTCAACATGAGCGTGGACCTGCAAAGCAGACAGGACAGCTCTTCAACATGTTAGACAGCAGGCACTAAGTAGCTAGAAGCTTGGTTAAAAATCACGTAAGTTCATCAGAAAGATTAGATGAGCATGCCTACAGGTGTGGGATATAGCAACACTGCACACAAGAAACAGACACCACAAATGTACCCCATGCTCACTTTATCCTGTCTCAGGACTTTTCTTCTATTGTCTTCTTAACTTTGGCTAGAATAGAAGAAACCAGAATTGGTTGGGTTTTTTTCCCCCCACAAAAAAAACATACAACTTGTTTTGCATAAGAAACAGACAGACTGATCTAAGGAAGCAACTGGAGAGCTCTTTAGTAAGTCTTTCTGAACCTCAGCGTGTTCCAGAAAAGGCTGGAGCTATGCTATCAACACAACTTCAGAAACACGTGGCTTAATTTATCCTACTCTGCCACAGCTTGAGGAACTTAGGGCTCCTTTTAGAAAGGTGCGCTAGCGTTTTTAACGCACGCGCCAGATTAGGCGGTAGCGGCTAGTGCGCTATTCCGCGCATTAAGGCCCTAGCACGCGTTTGTAAAAGGAGTCCTTAATTTCCAGTGGTTTCTTTCTTGTGTGACAGCACTACTGAGTGGTACCATCCACGTCTAGATAAGCAGGACCCAAGAATGATTATGTGAATGCAATGGTATGCAAAGCTCAGATGGTTCTTCTCTACAGCAAAATTGTTCACTTCTGAAGAGTTGAAACACCAGTTTTACAGCACACCTACTGAATGTGTAAAATAAATTAGCTGACTTAGTACACTTCTCCCTCCGGATTTGCGGGGGATAGGGGCAGAGCCAGACCGCAAATATCTTCTGGTCCGGCTCTGACCCACCCCCGCCTCCCTCCCACCTTCCCCCTGGCCTTACCTGGTGGTCTAGCAGGCTTTCGGGGCAGGAGCGATCTACCTACGCTCCTGCCCCATGCAGATTGCCAATAGGAAATGGCTGCCGTGAGTTCCCGTAGTCTCTCACTGTGCCTATCCTGGCAATGTGCTGCGGCCTGCCTCAGCTCTGTATAGTAGCTGAAATGAAAAGAAATTACTGCCTCATGCTGTGCCACTTCTTCAATGCTTATCTTTGAGCTGCCAGCCAGAAACGGCATCTGACCATATTTCCACCCCTGCGGACTAGCGTATGCGCTACAGAAAGGGGGAGGTGTAAAAATGCAGCCGTCACCCTGTGAGATACTGCTGAGTCACCTACAGGTACCTTACAGCCTGTGCTCAAACCCCTGCTAAGCTGCAGGTGAGGGGGGAAGTGGGGATGGCCCCATTCCAAAAATACATTTGCAGGCTGGCTAACAGGTACCACCAGGGATTGGCCTGTCAGCTGCGGTCTGTTTTTTCTCTAATACTGAAACTGGAAAGCTCTGAGCAATTAAACACTGAAAATAATAATAAAAAAATATCAAATAAAATAAATAAAGGGGAGAGCAGAATAGAAACACTCCTTTAGGCTCGTGTGCAGAAGAGAAAAAACTGCAGGTGGCAGTAGAGCTCCTAGTAAAGCAAGAGTGCCACAGAAAAAATCCAGAGTGAATTCCTTCTGCATATGGTTCACGGCCATGGGGAGACAACCCGCTTGTCCAGAATGACACGCCTATTACACTGGAAATTATAATAGAAACAGGATACCTGTTTCCTTATCAAGGTCATTTTAGTAACCTGGCACTAATTAAAACAAACTGATTTACCAAACTAACTCACCGAGTGAAATAAGTACATTCAGATAGAGTTCTGCTTGGCTTGCTGTACCACACACTGGAGACACGTTGTCCTTTCATTTTGTTTTCTGCATTTAAATGGTTTAAATTTTATAAATGCATTCTCCCCCCCTCCCCCACCCACATATGGCAGCATATGTACAGCCAGAAGAACATAAGAGCAGTGGCTTGAGAACCCGGGGAACTAGGTTTAATTCTCACTGCAGCTCCCTGCGACTCTGAGCAAGCCATTGATCCTTCCATTGCAACTCAGGTACAAAATAAGTACCTGTATAAGTACTTTGATTGCAACCACAGAAAGGCAGTATATCAAATCCCATCCCCTTTCCCTTTATAAGATTTCCTAGACCAAATGTCCATCAAGTAACATAGTAGATGACGGCAAATAAAAACCCAAATGGTCCACCCAGTCTGCCCAACCTGATTCAATCTAAAAATTTGTTGTTGGGTTTTTTTGTATCCAATACCAGGCAGGATCCCAAAAAGTAGCTAAATTTCATGCTCTTACTCCCTGGGATAAGCAGTGGATTTCCCCAAATCCACCTTAACAATGGTTTATGCACTTTTCCAAGCTTCAGCTCCCTCAGCCACAGAGATAGCCTCTATAATAAAACCCTCTATAATAAAACCCTAAGCGCGCATGCGCACTTAGGATTTTGTGATCCCTGACAGCGTGCTGTGTCCTTCCGTGGCCGTATTCTATTTTGGTGCACAGCGGCTTGAGGCTAGTGTGGCGGCCTGCGATGGCTTGCAATGTCTGTTGGCACGTGCAGGCATTTGAGCGACGGTGGCGGTTTCAAGAGGAACGTCTGGAGGGTGTCGTGCGGGTGCTGCGAGGTGTCCCATGCTGGTAAACATTCTCAAATGCTCAGGGAAGTGGAGGGGGAGAGGGAAAGGGGGCTTCTTTGGGGGGAGGGGTGTGCTGGGGTCAGACTGCAATCATGCTTTGCTCTGGGGGGGAAGACAGAAGGGAGACATGGAGAGACAGTCAGGCATGGCACAGTGCTGGACGGGGGAGCAGGGAAGATGTGCTGCTGGACAGGGGAGGGTGGTAAAAGGAAGGGAGAAGGGCTGCTGCTGGATGGGGGGGGAGGTAAAAGGAAGGGAGAAGGGCTCCTGCTGGACAGGGGGAGCAGGCAAGGGGTGGTGGTGGATAGCCGAGGAAAGAGAGAGAGAGAGAAAAAGAAAGAAAGACAGACAGAAAGCGGCCAAGGAGAGAGAAAGAAAGAAAGACAGACATACACATCTATTCTTGCACCCATTAATGTAACGGGCTTTAAGACTGGTCAGAAAATAAAGTCATTTAGACATTCCTGCTCTATTTCACAATCCCTTGATCACGAGCCCTTATGTTCCTGTAGCAACATGTCTAGCAGACTTACATTGGGGTTCTTTTAACGTACTGGACTGGTTTCAGCTTAAAATTTTATACTCAAAATAGTCCAGATCATCTTGTTTATTAGATTCTTGTTCTTCTTCGGTTGTGAAAATCTCTAGCCTTACATTTCAAAAAGATTTTTTCAATTGGCTAAATTATAGTCTGGCAACAGGTAACTTTCCAAAAAGTAAAGGACATATTACGATTACTCCACTTGTTAAAAATTCAACAATTCCCCTGTCAGATGTTAGTAATTACAGGCCGGTGGCTTCGATACCTCTTTTTTGTGAAATTAATGGAGGGAATAGTATACCATCAATTATTACTGATTACTTGAATTTGTTTCACTTTTCTACATGAATCACAATCAGGTTTTCAACATCTCACTTTTGAATTACAGTGATACCTTGGAATCTGAACTTAATCCGTTCCAGAACCCCGTTCGAGTTCCAAAGCGTTCGAGTTCCAAGACAATTTTTCCCATTGAAAATAATAGAAACTGGATTAATCCTTTCCTGGGTCCCACAAACTCAAATTTTAACAGGAAACACAATGGATTTTAAGGTAAAATATTAACAAATATTCCAAAGCAGAGTTCGGATTCCAAGACAAAATTTACTCCAAATAAAAGTTTGGATTCCAAGATTTCGAGTTCTGGGGCGTTTGGATTCCGAAGTACCACTGTATTTATATACAGTGGTGCCTCACACAACGAACTTAATTCGTTCCAGGAGCAAGTTTGTTATGCGAAAAGTTCGTTATGTGAAACGCGTTTTCCCATAACAATACATGTTAAAAAAAATTATTCGTTCTGCAGCATAAAATATGCTAAGATGACATAAAAAAAGATAAATTTGTCAAAATGGTGAAAATGGTGGTCTTGCTGAGGCCAAACTCTTTGACGAGGTCACACTGTTTTACCCCACATTCACTCCTTCTAATTATTTCCCGTTTCATTTCAACAGAAATCACCTTCCTGCTTTTTTTAGAAGCCATGATATATAAAAAATAATGAGTTTATCTTAAAAGGACGACTGTATACAGTGAGAGAGGGCAGAGTCTCAGCGGCAAAAACTGGGACTTAACTTTTCTTTTTCTTTTTTTTTCTAGCATCGGGGAAGCGGCGAGAGTAGCTCCGCCCCCTCCAACGCATCAGCAGTAGGCGCCGGGCCCCTCCATAAAAGGAGGCGAGCCGACGGTCCGCCACTGCACAGGGAGCCAGGCGAAGGGCTTTGAGAGAGGGCAGTTAAGCGCAGTGACTAACGACTGCCTGCAGTGCCTGCGCGGAAGGATGCAATACATCGGCAGCTCGGGCGACTTCATTGTGTGAAACGAAGTTCGTTGTATGAATCAAGACATGAAGTTCGTTGTGTGCAGCGTTCGCTGTGCGAGGCGTTCGTTATGCGAGGCACCACTGTACCTGGTTTAGTAAAGGTACTGGAGTGCTTCTACTGCCATTTGATCTCAGTTTGGCTTTTGATCTTTTAGATCACAATATCTTACTAGAATGTCTGGACACGATGAGGATTACAGGGAAGGTCCTTTCATGGTTTCAAGATTTTTTTAAATCGCGTACATTTTAATGGTTCATATTCAAACAGATGGAGTAATCCGTGTGGGGTTCCAAAGGTTCCCCATTGTCTCATGTGCTTTTTAATATCTACCTTGCCTCCTTAGTTCAAAGATATCCTCGTTTAGCTTGAAAATATTCCTCTATGCAGATTTTTATTTTATTTTATTTTTTTATTTATTCAATTTTCTATACCGTTCTCCCCAGGGAGCTCAGAACGGTTTACATGAATTTATTCAGGTACTCAAGCATTTTTCCCTGTCTGTCCTGGTAGGCTCACAGTCAATCTAATGGTGGGATTAAGTGACTTGCCCAGGGTCACAAGGAGCAGCGTGGGTTTGAACCCAGAACCTCAGGGTGCTGAGGCTATAGCTTTAACCACTGCGCCACACTCTCCCCAGATGACATTACAATCACTGTACGCATTACTTCTCGTCTTTCAACTTCTAGGACTACAATTCAGGAGATTATTTTTACAGTGAATAATTGGATGAGGGAGTACAAATTAAAATTTAGGGCCTGTTTTACAAAGCTAGCGGCTGCTGTGTGGTAACAGCCACAGAGATTTAAAGGGCTTCGGGGCTGTTGCCGCATGGCTTTGTAAAACAGGCCCTTAATAACAAAATTTTTTAATGCCTCCCCTTCCAATAAAATGATACAAAAGGAATTGGTTGTAGATGGGATAAACTATTACATTGATCCAGAAATTAAAATTCTAGGTGCTTATCTAGATAGGAATTTAACCATGAAACCATTTACAAACGCTTTGGTCAAAAAATAAATTTTTAACTCTTTGGAAGTTACGTAAGATTAAATCCTTTTTCAATCCCATTGCATCCATAATAATAAAAGGCTAAGTGCGCATGCGCTGTCGAAAATCCGTGAGTCCTGGTGGCGTGAGCTGTGCTTCTGTGCCAGTGCTCACGGCGCCTGCGCTAGCCCGTGTGCCAGCGACTCCTCCCTCCCACTGCCGGTCCTCTTCAAAGCGGCCTGCTGAGGTTCGCCAGCCATTGTAGCGAACCTTGCAGGCCACTCTAGCAAATCCAGGGAGGCGAAGGCGGGACGGAGGCTGCAATCGGCAGCGGCTGCTGCTGCTACTCCTCCAGCCGCCTAGCTCCTCTCCGCCAGCCCCGGCTGGCAGCCCCCTCTGCCCAGTCCTCTCTGCTCCGGTGGCCCGTGCAGGAGAAGGAGCGGATGAAGCAGGGAGACTGTGCAAAGTGAAACAAGGGGGTTGACGGGAAGGGGAATGGGAGGGGGAGGAAGCCGAGGAATCTCTAGCACCCGTTAATGTAACGGGCTTAAAGACTAGTTCAGAATACTTGTCCAATCTCTGGTACTTAGTATACTGGTGTATTGTAATTCCGTTCATCTGGCAGGCCTTCAGTCAAATTTACATAGATTGCACAAAATCAAGAAATACAATCATGTTACTTCATATTATAGACAACTCCATTGGTTGCCTTTTGAGGCCAGTGTTTGGTTCAAATTTGGAACTCTTTGTTACAAAGCCGTACATGGTCAGGCCTGGTTATTTATTAGAGCAATTTACACTTTTTAAGGTGGACCATCCACTAAGGATAACTTCATTGTTTGTGTTCCTTCCAGTGCGAGGATGTCTTTAAAATAAATTTTTGCATCGAATTGCATATCAGGCTGCTAGTTGGGATTCGGAACTGCATATTTTGTTTGCTTCTTTGATTTCATATATGCATTTCTGAAAACTATTGAAGACTTCCCTTTTTGTAAGATTCTTAGGAAAGTAAGGAAGATATTTCTTTTGTATTTCACTGTGATGTATAGTCTCTTGATGTAAACCGCATCGATCTGGAAGATATTGCGGTCTAGAAATTATAATGTAATTATAATGTATTATAATGTAATAAACCTGTCAACTTTTTTTTTAAATCAAAACAAAATCTCTCAGCGTATGAAAGGTTTTCCATCCCTTATGGTTAGGGTTCCCAGATTTGTTCATGAAAAGAGAGGACATATGGTCTCGTCCCGTTCTGTCCCCAGCCCTGCCCTATTCTACCTCCAGCCCCCACCCCCATTCTGCCCCAATCCAGCCCACACACAAACCTCATCTCTTCTTCCCCGAGTCTGGGTCATGCCTTGAGGGCCTCCAAGCATGTGCACATGTGTGCAACATCACCACATCTAAAACAACAAAACCATTGAGAGAACAAACTAAATTGTAGAAAAAATTAATAAAGCAATTAATTAAGTAAATGAATTGATAGTTTAAATAAGGGTAGGAAGAACGGGTTCAAGCCTGTGATGTCATCAGGAGTAGAGAAAAAACTCTTTCTTCTCTTGGAAGAAATTCCAGTACGAGATAAATTACTCCATTTTCTAAGGCTTATTCCTGTCAGTATTAATCTGGTTTAAGAAAGTCAAGAAAATTTTTTTTCTACAATCTAGTTTGTTCTCTCAATGGTTTTGTTGTTTTATATTTAACTATTTAAATAACCATTTAGTTTCGTAGATCTATGGTTGTATTGCAACATCATCACGTCACAACTGCGCATGCTCAGAGGCGCTCCCGATGAGGCCCTGATCTCGGGGCCTTCTAAAACCTGGACAAACTGCCAGTTTTTGAAAATCCGTCTGGGCACTCGGACAATCCTCTAAAAAAAGGACATGTCCAGGTTTTCCTGGACATCTGGAAACCTTAGTTCTGCCGGCACCACAGTGGTGCTCCCTGATGGCTGCCACTCTAGGTAAATACCTAGTTTGCCTAGTGATAGGTTGGCCTTGCATATCTAAAAAACAAATTTTAAAACAAACAGCTAGATAACGAACTGCAGTTATTGCTGCTCAGTTACAAGAAACTTTCCTAATCAATGTGACAATGAAGAGCAGAAGTTAACATAGTAACATAACATAGTAGATGATGGCAGATAAAGACCCGAATGGTCCATCCAGTCTGCCCAACCTGATTCAATTTAAATTTTTTAGATTTTTTCTCTTAGCTATTTCTGGGCAAGAATCCAAAGCTCTACCCGGTACTGTGCTTGGGTTTCAACTGCCGAAATCTCCGTTAAAACCTACTCCATCCCATCGAAGCCCTCTCCAGCCCATCCTCCACCAAACGGCCATTCAAAGACACAGACCGTGCAAGTCTGCCCAGTAACTGGCCTTAGCTCTAGAAACTATTCCATATAGCATAATTTCACAAATTCCTATTTTTAAAAAAAAAGACTAAATTAAACTTCCAAAGTTCACACAATCTGGTGCAGATTTCAAGATGTGCGAGATCAACTCTGCCTGGCTGTGACATCCCGAGCGAAACTTCTTGCAGCGCTTTCCAAGTTGTTGAATGTATACAGCTTCTGGGTCAGCAATCCAGCTAGACCCAGCAGAAAATCACCACTGCATTTATTCATCTTTACATGGCAGCAACAATTATTATTTTAGGATACCACAAGCATAAATATTACCAACAGGTTAGGCCTATAGATTAAGTTTTCATGATCTGCTTATTTAAAAACATTTTAAAACCACAGAGTTAAATCTTAGGAGTCACCTCTCTACTGTGGTTCAGAATGGAAAATGATCATATAAAGAATCTATGTACCAAAATAAAAATCTGTTATCTAGAGTATAATAATTTTATTCACATAGTCATGTGAGGATGGTATTCAATATAAACAAAAATATAGTTTTTAATAAAAGCTGAATGCTACAATACTGTACCTGTGGTACATCTCTGAGAAAATCTGGGAGCTGAAATTCACCTTTATAGACCTGAAAAAACAAGGTAGAGCTTTAAAAGAAAGTCATTGGCTCCCTTTCTACCATCTATATGCCGTGCGGCAGGATGGACCTGCTGGCTTACTGCAAGGCAAAGCTACTATGATGTGGCTATCTGCAATGCAGGGCTAGGGGAGGAGAAAGAGGGTCAGGTGGGGGTGTGGCCAGGCCCAGCTTTTCTTTGCTGAGTGCGTTGCCCTTTCTCGAGCCGGGGCATACTAAAGGTAATGGCCACGACTCGAGGTACTCGTAAGTGCGTGCACGTCACTGTGATGACATCATGCGCATGACATCATCATGTCAACATCCACGCATGTACAGAGGCCCTACTAGACAGGCCCTGAAATGCCAGTAGGGCATGCCAGCAGGGAACTTTCTAGCAGCCACACAGCTGTCGCTAGGATTAATTTCGACGCAGTATCATCAGGTAGCCTCAGGCCCTTTGCTAGGCCAGCCCGCCTCTGACGAAAGAGGAAGTTGCATCATCGAAACGGGCCAGCCTAGCAAAGGCCCCGAGGCTGCCTGAAGAAACCGCATTGAAATTAATCCTAGCGGCCTGCCATTTTGAAGAGGTGGGCCTTCTGGCAGGAGGCATCCCTCTTGCAGGTCTTCAATTCAAGGTATGGGGGGAGTCGGGGGAAGGAGATGTTCATGCAGAAGGGAGTGGCCATCCCTCCTGCCAATTGGGGGGGGGGGGTATCTTCTGCCTGCCGCTACTGCTGATTTCCCTGCCGGCTGAGATGATCGTGGCAGGAGAATCCCCGATCAGCTCAGTCAGCAGGACATCCTGACGCCGCTGGCTTTGGGGCTTTCCCTGCTGGCAGGATAAGCCCCCAAACAGCTGAGCACAGGGGAAGCCCCAAAGTCAGTGGCTTTGGGAAGTCCTGCTGGCTCAGCTGATCGTTGATTCCCCTGCCACGATCAGCTCAGCCAGCAGTGAGAGCTGTGGGCAGAAGAAAACATTTAAAATTTTGAAAGAAGGGGTGAAGGGAGGAGCTGTGCCTAGCGATTGCTTTTCTGAGCAGATGCTAGACACAGTTTATCCCTCTTTTACCAGGGCTGCTCCACAATCAGGCATGATTCTCTAACCGTCGCATGATTGACACATGATTGGCAGCCACTTTTAAGGCACCTGCCGACATGGGCAATGTTTAGAGAATCCAGGGGGGAAACCTTTATAAAATTACCCCATTTCTAAGGACATTATCCTTAGAAATACCAACTTTTTAAATCCACATAAAGTTTTAACCGTTTAGGCCAGACCTGAGCTGCGCTGCAACGGCAAAAGGAAGAAAGTGCCTCTTTTTATTGAAACACTTGTCTCCTTTTGCCATTGCAAAAGGCAATGATATTTTGACAGGTAACTGAATATTGGCCCACCCTCTCTCTGCCCCAAACCACAACCCTTTTCTGTATGCATAACACTGACAGTTTTGCAAATAAAACAGCCAAAGCTGGGCAAGCATCCTTTGCAATGCTTCCTTTAGAAAAGCAGTTCTACAGCGGACACTGCCACCAACCACTTAAGTGCTTTTGAAATACAACCTCAGCAAAATTAAAGAAAAGAAATAATTGATTCAGACTCAAAAGAGTCATACATCTTTGTTGTGGGCTCATGTAACAAATTGTGAGTACTCTTCGTTGTTAAGCTTATGATAAGATAAATTTTAAAACAGTTAAAATTACACAAACAGCTGAGATCCCAAAAGCACAAACTCATCTATCACTCATGTGTAAATCAGGGTTGCGCCAAATTTCAGGATAGTATATTTTCAGTCCTGTGCATACGAAAAAGCAAAATGCTCTTCAGGTAGCTGGATGGATCTTTTATTTTTGCCGATTTGAGAGAACATGCATATGTGGTGCAATGCTTTGTTTTAGCTCTCGGTACTGCGGTGTTTACATCACTGGCACGCACATGAGAGCAGAGAATGGTTCCAGTGATGAATGCACATTTGGAATGAACTGGGTCAGAATTCTAGCATATGGCAAAGTGCTCAGCCTGTAAGTGCTTTAAACGAGAACGCTATTAAGGTTATTCACAGCTATCCAGTTGGCCTTTTCCCAAAGTTATTCAGACTACTCTATCTGTTGTGATGTTTACTTCACAAGGTAACATAACATAGTAGATGACGGCAGATAAAGACCCGAATGGTCCATTAGAGTCTGCCCAACCTGATTCAATTTAAATTTTTTTACATTTTTTCTTCTTAGCTATTTCTGGGCAAGAATCCAAAGCTCTACCCGGTACTGTGCTTGGGTTCCAACTGCCGAAATCTCTGTTAAGACTTACTCCAGCCCATCCACACCCTACCAGCCATTGAAGCCTTCCCCAGCCCATCCTCCACCAAACGGCCATATACAGACACAGACCGTGCAAGTCTGCCCAGTACTGGCCTTAGTTCAATTTTTAATATTATTTTCTGATTCTAGATCCTCTGTGTTAAACCCACGCTTCTTTGATAGAGGTCCACCAGGCCAATCGGGTTTTCAGGCTAGCCCTAATGAATATGCATGGAGCAGATTTGCATGCCTGTCACTTCCATTATATGCAAATCTGCTCCATGCATATTCATTAGGGCTAGCCTGAAAACCCGATTGGCCTGGTAGTCCTCCAGGACAAGGTTGGGAACCACTGGCTTAGGCTACTTAAGCACTCTGTTATGGACCTCATTAAATCAAGGGCTATACTGATGCTTACTGGGCTCATGCAGGTGTTGCCCAGTTTCTCTAGCCTCTCATTGTACGGCAACTCCTCCAGTCCCTTAACCATTTTTGTCGCTCTTCTCTGGACCCTTTCGAGTAGTACTATGTCCTTTTTCATATACGACGACCAGTGTTAGTCACAGTATTCCAGGTGGGGGGGCGCACCATGGCCCAGTACAGCAGCATGATAACCTTCTCTGATCTGTTTGTGATCCCCTTCTTAATCATTCCTAGCATCTGTTTGCCCTATTCGCCACCGCTGCGCATTTCACGAACGGCTTCATTGACTTATCTACAAATACTCTTAAGTCTCTTTACTGGGGGGCTCTCTCCAAGTACAGTATCGGACATCCTGTATTTATGCATATAATTTTTGTTACCGACATGCACTTATCCACATTGAACCTCATTTGCCATTTGGCGGCCCATCCCTCAAGTGTGTTTATGTCTCGTTGTAGGTCTTTGCAACCCTGTGTCCTCACTATTCTGAATAACACATTGCTTTTCATTAATTACTGCACAAATCCCACAGTTAAAAAGGCTCACAGGATTATTTGTCTATCAATGTTATGTCCTCTTCTTAATAGATCCGATTTGCCATTATTTCCCTAAGTGTATTTCCTGCTGGTTAGTTTGTTTTATAGTCTTTCTAGGAACATGAGGATTATTAATTTGTTTTGCATATTATATTAGGTGTTTTTAAATTTTTTTTAAAAAACAAATACATGAAGTGTGTTATGTCAGCATTACCTTTCAAATGATGCATTTTTGGAATTTAAAAAGAACTACCCATAAGCAAGTAGGAATGAGTTTAAAGAACTCTCACTTGCGTCCAATATTGGTCTCCGTACCTTAAGAAGGATATGGCGTTACTCGAGAGGGTTCAGAGGAGAGCGACACGTTTGATAAAAGGGATGGAAAACCTCTCATACGCTGAGAGATTGGAGAAACTGGGTCTCTTTTCCCTGGAGAAGAGGAGATTTAGAGGGGATATGATAGAGACTTACAAGATCATGAAGGGCATAGAGAGAGTAGAGAGGGACAGAAAGAGAGAGAGAGAAAGGGAGGGAGAAAGAGAGAGGGAGAGAGAGAGAGAGAGAGAGAGAGAAAGAGAAAGAGAGAGAAAGAGAGAGAGAGAACACTCCCCCTTTGTACTCAACTCTGTAGATGCAGTCCAGTCTGAGCATAGCAGAAAGAGATGCAAGCAGCCATCCAGTAGGAGATGGTTCGCTTAGAAATTGGGTGTCCCAACTTGTTTGGATTGAAGAAGACAAAAAGTTGAGGAGCAGATCTGTGTGATTTGGTGTGTTCTCAGTAGAAGGCCAAAGCACGCTTGCAGTCCAGGGTATGAGGAGCTGATTCTCCAGGATGAGAATGAGGCCTTGGAAAAAAATACTAGAAGTACAATGGATTGGTTGAGATGAAATTCCAAAACCATTTTAGGTAAGAATTTAGGATGAGTGCAGAGGACCACCTTGTCATGATAGAAAACTGTGAAAGGTGGATTAGCAACTAAAGCTTGCAGCTCACTGACTCTTCGAGCAAATGTGAGGGCAATGAGAAACACCACTTTTCAAGTGAGATATTTGAGATGAGCCATATCCATTGGTTCAAAAGGAGGCTTCATCAATTGAGCAAGAACAACATTGAAATCCCAAACCACTGGAGGCGGTTTGAGAGGAGGTTTGACATTGAAAAGTCCTTTCATAAATCTGGAAACCACAGGATGAGCAGAAAGGGGTTTCCCTTTGATAGGCTGATGGAAAGCAGCAATTACACTAAGATGGACTCGAATGGCCAGAGGTAGATAAGTGCAGAAGATAATCCAAGACGGATGACAAGGAGGTATCTCAAGGCTCCTTGCTATGAGAGATGCACCACGTAGAAAATCTAGTCCATTTTTAGTGGTAGCATTGTCTAGTGGCAGGCTTTCTGGAAGCCTCTAAAATGTCCCAAACCGGTTGAGAAAACTGAAGAGGAGTCGTGTTGAGATGTACTAAGCTGTCGTGTAGAGACTTCAGGTTGGGATGAAAAAAGAGATCCTTGACTCTGTGTAAGCAGACCGAAAGAAAAGCACAGCAACATGGTAATAAGAAAATTAAAGACGAGCCGCGGTGAGAGAAGGCACGAAGCGAACTAAGTTCAGCGCAGAGCGTCAAAGACAGACTTCTCGGCTCCGCAGAAAACTGAGGAGACGCGCCCTGTGCTGGGCGGAAAGGCACTCGCGCATGAGCGGTGTGGCAGACTTGAAACTTCAGCGTTTCCTCAAGCAAGGCTGTCCGCATCCGGGCTCCGTGAATGACATCACCCACATGTGAGAACAGGCTGCTTGCTTGTCCTGGAATAAAATCCAGACATGGGTTCACCAACGTTACTTATTCAGGTACTGTCAATATTCAGACTGACATCCAGATAGGTAACTGAGTAAACTTAGGACAGTTGGCAGTCAGCAGAAGGAATATTTTTGTTAGTGGGATTTATCTAGGAAGGAGCCTTCAGAGCTGGCCAATCCCACTGAATATTCATGCAAACTTCTTTAACCCAAAGTATAATTCTGAGTTTGATGTACCTTTTAGTCTGTCCCAATATGGTAGTATGTTCTTATACTTTTTACCTGCAGGTTCAGGAAGTGTTTAAGGGATAGCCTGGGAAAGGGTTTGTTTTATGTGTGTGCTTTCGACAATTCAAGCCTGTGCATGTATTTTAATGCTGAAAAGAGAGGAAGTTCCAGGCCAGCCAGGCAGCGATTGGCTGGCCCAGAACTTCCTTTCTGACGTCAGAATTGACCTGGGCTGGAGAAAGTTGGTCGGCTTCAGTGTCCTCTTTACGGGGAAGGGAAGCAGGTTGGGCACTCCTGCTCTAGACGAGCCGCGCTCAAATGGCTAAAGAGCCACATGCGGCTCGCCGATCACTGGACTAGTACATCAAGCTCAACATCCTGTCTCCAACAATAGCAAATCCAGGTCACAGATCCCAGGGAGTACTTCTGTTTTATATTACTCACACCCAACTCCATAACTAATAAAGGTTTTGGGGTGTTTCCGAATTAAAGCCAGCTAAGCTAATTGCTTTGTCCGCATTTTATGCCAACAAATTCCACAGCTTAATTGTATAGTGAGTGAAATAAAACAATTTCTTCAATTTGTTTTATAAGTATCCCCTAGACTAGTGGTCTCCAACTCAAACCCTTTGCAGGGCCACGTTTTGGATTTGTAGGTATTTGGAGGACCGCAGAAAAAATAGTTAATGTCTTATTAAAGAAATGACCATTTTGCAGGAGGTAAAACTCTTTATAGTTTATAAATCTTTCTTTTGGCTAAGTCTTAATAATAATTTTGTAATTTATAGCTAAAGAGACATATGATCAAGAAACGGTTTTATTTTACATTTGTGATTATGATAAACATACCGAGGGCCTCAAAATAGTACCTAGTGGGCCGCATGTGGCCCCTGAGCTGCGAGTTTGAGACCACTGCCCTAGACAAAGAAAACATTGGAAAGGTGACCTGCGAAGAGGAGGGGGAGGGAGATGGGCCAACTAGGGGGAGAGGTTAAGTGGGGAGAAGGGAGAGAGAGAGAGAAGGGGCAGATGATGGAAGTTGGGAGAACTTGTGCCGTCAGTGTCAGAAGCATGTGGGAAAGCAGCAGCAGAGGTGATGGTGCAGGATAACGTGATGGAATTGGGGTGGAGGAAGAGAAGGAGAGAAGGGGGGCAGATGATGGAAGTGGGGAGAAGGGAGAGAGAGAAGAGGGCCAATGGATGTCAGTTGAGAGGGAAGAGCAGAGTAGATATGATATAAGATCTATAAAATACTGAGTGGAATGAAATGGGTAGATGTGAATCGCTTGTTTATTCTTTCTGAAATATTAGGACCAGGTGGCATGTAATGAAGCTACTAAGCGGCAGATTCAAAACAAACCGGAGAAAATGTTTCTTCACTCAACGTGTAATTAAACTTTGGAATTCATTGCCAAAAAATGTAGTATAAGCAGTTAGCCTAGTGCAATTTTTAAAAAGGTTTGGACAATTACCAAAATGTTCATAAGCCATTATTAAGATGGACTGGGAAAATCCACTGCTTAGTTCTAGGATAAGCAGCATAAAATCTGTTTTACTCTTTTGGGATTTTGCCAGAAACTTGGATCTGGTTTGGCCACTGTTGGTAGCAGAATTCTGAGTTTGATGTACCTTTTCGTCTGTCCCAATATGGTAGTATGTTCTTATACTTTTTACCTGCAGGTTCAGGAAGTGTTTAAGGGACACCCATTCCCCCTTCCTGTCATGCCCCCAACTCTTCAAGCTACCACCTTCCCCGCCCCCCCTCCCACCACTTTTCAAACCACCCTCCCAACCACCCCCACTTCCACCACTTCCCCTACACTCCTTACAACACTATACTTCACCATTCCCATAATTACAGGCCAAGGCAGATACGGTGATCTCTCTTCACGACCTAAAAAATGCCGTACCAGAAACCCTGCCAACCTCATCCCCATTCTTCCCTCTCAACAAGCCCCCCCCAGCAATACACTCAAACTGGCACTCATCAATGCAAGATCAGTTAACAACAAATCCTTCCTCCTACACGACCTCATCTGTGACAAGACTTGGGACGCCCTCATGATCACCGAAACCTGGCTCCAAGACAATGATGGGATAACACTAGGCGAACTATGTCCTCCAGGCTACCAGGCCCTAGCCTGTTCACGTACCTCTGGGAAAGGAGGTGGAGTGACTACCATTGTCAAGACCTCCGCCACACCTAAACTGATAAACTCCATCAATATTCCCTCCCTAGAAGCACTTGCGTTCACCATAGGCCACAAACACAAAATTGCCCTCATACTCCTCTACAGAACCCCTAGCTCCCCAGCAGATACCCTAGAGACCCTCCTCGAATTCATCACTGAACTATCCATCTCACACAAACACGTGACCATCCTGGGAGATTTCAATTTCCCAGACTACCCCAACACCTCAGGACAAATTGACAACTTCCTCTCCTCCCTCACCGACCTGGGATTTCATCAGGCTATAACCACCCCCACGCACTCAGCAGGCAACATCCTAGACCTGCTCTTCACCCTTAGTGACCCAACTGCAGAGCCCCAACAAACAACTTATACCACCACACCAGTCCCATGGTCAGACCACCACCTCATTGAATTCGAACTCCCACTCGAAACTACCCTAGCCCCGCGTAAAGACCCTACTCCTCCCACCCTACGTCAACTCCCTAACTCAGTCAGCCCTCCAGCCATGGCCGCGGGCATTCGCACCCTAAATGATACCTGCACCCAACATCCCCACTCCATTGACCAGGCAGCCTCCACATGGCACTCCAACATCCAATCCCTCTATAATAGCCTCGCCCAGACAAAAACAACCCAAATAATCACCAACAAAGCACCTGCTCCCTGGTACACCAGTGACCTCCGATCCATAAAACGATCGCTGAGGAAAGCAGAAAGGATCTGGGTCAAACACCCGAACTCGGAAACCAAAGCCCACTGGAATAACATATCCATCACCTACAAAGCTGCCATCCTAGAAGCAAAAAAGACCTACTACTCTCGCCTCCTACAACTAGCCCCTTCTAGATCCAAACAATTGTTCACCCTCACAAACCAACTCTTCACCAGCGCCCAAAGAAAAAGTCACAACAACCAAACAGAACTTGATAGCGAGACTCTCTCGGACTTCTTCCAGTCCAAAGTACAAACCATCCGAGATAATCTTGACACCAACACCAAACCCACTCCTATTCAACCCCAACCGATTCCAAATACCCCACCCTCCGCCGCTCTCTCCCAATTTCATATGGCCACTCATGCCGAGGTTCTCGAAACCCTGAGAGAACTCAAACCCTCCAACACCATCCTCGATCCCTGCCCATCCAGCCTCCTGCTGTCCACAGAAGACGCCATGGCAGAATCCATCCTCCCCATCATTAACACCTCTCTAACCACTGGGACTGTGCCCCTCAGCTGGAAGTCAGCTATTATCAAGCCCACTCTCAAAAAACCCACTCTTGATCCTAACGAACCCGGCAACTATCGCCCAGTCTCCAACCTCCCATTTGTCTCCAAACTCCTTGAACGAATTGTGCTCCACCGACTTCACCCCTTCATTGAAGAACAAGCTGCTCTATCCCCTGCCCAATCCGGCTTCCGAAAAGGCCACAGCACAGAGTCAGTACTCCTTGACATCATTGATGATAGCTGGGCAATACTCGACAAAGGCAGTGATGCCCTACTAGTCCTACTTGACCTCAGCGCTGCCTTTGACACAGTCGACCACCACCTCCTCACATCCAGACTCTATGACCTCGGAATCAAGGACACAGCCCTCCAATGGATCACCTCCTTCCTCCATCAAAGGACCCAGACTGTCCTACTAGGAACTCACAAATCTCGCCCCAAGCCTATAAAATATGGTGTTCCTCAAGGCGCCCTTCTATCCCCCCTCCTATTCAACCTCTACATCAGGCCTGTCATTGATATAGCGCAGAAATATAGCATTAAAATCCACTCTTATGCAGATGACATCCAGCTGCTCCTCCCACTAGGCGAGAACCGATCGTCCCAAATTACTAACCTCCAACATTGCCTCTCTGATATGAAAACTTGGATGTCAAACAACAAACTTCAACTAAACGCCACTAAAACAGAACTCTTATGGATCAGAAAAAAAAGCACCAAATTCACACGTCCTACCCTAGCATGGGACTCCACTCTACTAACGGCAACAGATCAGGTACGCAGCCTAGGAGTAACCTTAGACGGACACCTATCCCTATCTGCCCACATATCCCAAGTAATCTCCACCTCCTTCTACTACCTCCGCCAACTGAAAAAGATCAAACCCTACATCTCCACACCTGACCTCGCCCAACTCCTCTACGCATATGTCCTCTCCAGAATGGACTACTGTAACTCCCTATTCAATGGACTAACCAAAAATAATCTCAAACGCCTCCAACGTGTCCAAAATGCAGCTATCCGCCTCCTACACAACCTCAACTACCATGATCCCGTCTCCCCAGCACTCTGCGCTGAACACTGGCTCCCAATTAGCCAGCGCTGTGCTTTCAAGGCCCTAGCAGTAGCCCACAAGAGAATTTATGCCACCACCCCCTCCTACATAAAATCTAAGCTTCCCATCTACACCCCCACTCGCACCCTCCGCTCAAAATCGGAAATACGCCTATGCATTCCCCCTGGAAGGTCCCTCCTCTCAGAAACTGCCCGCAAACGATCCTACAGCCACTTCATCCCACATCTCTGGAATAAACTCCCCCCCCCAACTCAGGCAACAGAACTCTTTATTGACATTCCGTAAAATGGTAAAGACCCTCCTCTTCAACTAAAGGTCTCCCTCAGTCTACACCCCCCCTTAAACCCCACCTCTCTCTTCTCTCCCCTATTTAACTTCTCCTAAATTTCAGTATAGTCCTCTCTTAGTCTGTACTCTGATAAATTGTCTATACTCTGAAAAATTGTCTGTAGCCTGATAAATACTGCTCAATCTTGTATGTCCAAGCATCTAAACCTATTGCACATTTATTTGCCTAACTACTTCTACTGTGTATGTTTACTTGTAGACCGTTCTGAGCTACTGGGAGAACGGGATATAAATCTAAATAAATAAATAAATAAATAAATAAATAAATAAATGTGTGTGCTTTCGACAATTCAAGCCTGTGCATGTATTTTAATGCTGAAAAGGGTATTCAAAATAGTAGACGGAAATGTGAGAACATTACTTTGAATACTACCCTAGAAAAACAAAGTACATGTGCACTTTTAATATGAAAACTTGGCTGAATATATATATAGTTACAAGTGCATACAAATTCTTCACTAAAGTGGGATAGTTATCAAATTACACCCATAATGAATCAACTCTGTGGAGCTTATATTCTAGTCAAGACAAATAAGACACTGTGAAAAAAAGATGAAAAGGGTGTGTCTGGAAATAAAATTCCCCAGGGAAGGGGCAGAAGAGAGAGAAAGAGAGAAGAAGAGAGACAGTTCAGGTATGTAAAAAATTTTCAGAAATGGACTACAAAATACACTTGGCAGAATGGGGATATGATGTCAAGGTTTCGTAATGGCTGGAGTGTAATTGCAGATAGCGGAGAATTCTTTGGGTAACAGCTTAAGTGTCTCAACTTTGACACATGTTTGGAAAATGCATGCCTGAAATACTCACTAAGTCTTATTGCTTAATTGTCTAAGAAAAATCCTAGAACTTTTGGCACTGCATCGTTTACAGCTTTTCAAGCACAACCTGGTTCCAAACAAACATTTGGCATCACTAAAATGGTATATAGAGGTTATAGGAGACTAGCACTATTCTTTAAACCACACCTAAAGTTAGATACGGTTTATAGAACTGAACATAGCGCCAGGACCCAGGACTAAATTTAAGCACGACCATTTATACCAAATAAAACCTGGTCTAAATCCCCACGCCTCATTTAGGTGTAAATTGGGCATATTTTATATAACAGCACGCATAAATTATCAGACCACCCACGATCTGCCCCATGCCCCTCCCATAGTCAGGCCCCCTTTTCAATTCCAGGTGCTAAAATTTAAGTGTACCTTTTTATACAATAGGCCTAAAAAGATGAACAAATTCTAATCAAGGCCAATTAGCGCCAATAATTTCTTGTTAGTGGCCAATATCGGCGCTGACAGACTCAATAATCAACTAAGTTGCAAGCACAAATTGGATGCTTGCCCAAATTGGCACATGAAACTCAAAGCACCATATATTTTTTTTTTTATTAAAATTAGTACTAATTGTCTTTTTTTTTTTTAATTTCAATCTAATTTTTAACTAAATGTAAATTGCATTGGATTTGGATTTTGCGATCAAATCAAATATTTTAAATAAACTTGAAATATATGGAACCCAAGGGAATATGCATGAACAATATTATATATATATATACTATTCTGAAATCACAAATCTTTCCAATTGTCCTTGGGATTAATATTGTATTTGTCACATGCAGAAAGTGTGTCTGTAAATGCTTTTGCCAAGGAGATTCTACCATAGTTTTCTGAGTTTCTAGTAGGACACCCTAATGGAAGAAGCCAAGTTGAACACTCCACTAGTACCAAAAATAAAAATTAAATAAAACCTGCTAGCACTTATTTTTTTTCCTAATCTCCAGGCCTAACTTTGGAACCTTGCACACCAAGAGGAGTCAAAATAATTTTTAACTGGAATAAACGACACTTTCGGGTCTGGTAGTTTGTTCTGCAAAGCCATGTGCCAAGAAGGCTCAGTGTAATGCATTACAGATGTCAGAGGAAACTGCAGGGCCAGCCACAACACATACACAGCCAATTCTGCCTGGAATCCAAGGCAGCGACTTAAAGATACAAAAGAACCTTCAAGATCTTGCTTGATCACATTTAACTCTTGACTAGCCACAGCCAGACTGTTTCCCAGTACTAAATTTATTTGGCCTGAATGTGTTAATTTCATAAATAAACAGATAGAGGAACCAGTTCAAAAAATACTTTCCACTTTCAACGGTGCTCAGAATCCAAGATGGAATGTAAGAACTCAGAGTGGGGGATTAACCCCTACCAGAACTCTTGTGGTATCTATCATTGCACCATGACTGCTGTGAAAAGTTGTTTTGAAACATTGAATAGAATAAGTGATACTTTGTAACTTGCACACTTTCAAATTGCTTATAATGTATGAATGGTTCAAAGGTTAAGTAACTTAGCTGAAGATTGCTGCTAGCGTTAGTTTGGCTGGGTCCTGACGCGTTTCGCCTTACTGGCTTCCTCAGAGAACCCGCATACAATCTTGCATATTGTTATTTGTCCTGGTTTGAAATCAGTCAAATTTTCTTTTCCTGTCACAAAAAGAAAATTTGACTGATTTCAAACCAGGACAAATAACAATATGCAAGATTGTATGCGGGTTCTCTGAGGAAGCCAGTAAGGCGAAACGCGTCAGGACCCAGCCAAACTAACGCTAGCAGCAATCTTCAGCTAAGTTACTTAACCTTTGAACCATTCATACATTATAAGCAATTTGAAAGTGTGCAAGTTACAAAGTATCACTTATTCTATTCAATGTTTCAAAACAACTTTTCACAGCAGTCATGGTGCAATGATAGATACCACAAGAGTTCTGGTAGGGGTTAATCCCCCACTCTGAGTTCTTACATTCCATCTTGGATTCTGAGCACCGTTGAAAGTGGAAAGTATTTTTTGAACTGGTTCCTCTATCTGTTTATTTGTGATTCCGTTTTTTGGAACTAGGCTTTTTTGACCTAACCCAGTCGTTTATATTGTGTTAATTTCATGACATATCTATTCCTTTAATTTTCATTTAGCAGAGTAACTCATTAAAAAGTGACATAAGAAATTAAAGAGAAAAAAAAACCTTCTCACTGATAATGCTAAAATATCCAATAGGAATAAAAAATATTTTTAATTTCCACAAAAAATAGTTTAAACTTCTAATTATAGGCAATAGGGTAACAATAGGCCTCAACTTTTTACTCATATCTTCTATAGGCTTCATTTGCTGCAAAGGCGAGATCAACAGGCTTGTTTTCGAGGGTTTTCCAGCAAAAAAAGTAGTGATGCATAGGTGCAGCTTGGCCAATCACAATGAGCCCCTTTTACAAAAACACAGCAATTCCCAAGCAGCAAATATGGCGCAGCCCAGTCAATTCATTTGCTGCGCTGGGACTCGCTACTGTGGCTTTGTAAAAGGAGCCCAGTATGACTTGGCTCCAAAATAATTACAGTTGCTAACCTTCATTTTTCACCAATTTATTATGTACATCTGTCAGCCCACTGTTGGGAGATGCAGCAGAGGGAGATTTGGGGAATTTGCCTACACTGTATGTTCATAGTAAAACATTTGTGCCTTACTAGTCACACATACCATCTTTTGATGATGTTAATTTAATTTAAACATCTATAGACCATTTTCCAGATGGAAAATCTGCCCAATGTGATGTTAGAACTTTCTAGGGCAGGGGTAGGCAATTCCGGTCCTCGAGAGCCGGAGTCAGGTCAAGTTTTCAGGATCTCCACAATGAATATGTATGAGATGGATTTGCTTGCACTGCCTCCTTGAGATGCAAATCTATCTCATGCATATTTATTGTGGATATCCTGAAAACCTGATCTGGCTCCGGCTCTAGAGGACCAGAATTGCCTACCCCTGTTCTAGGAAAAGAAAGGGTAATATTCTGCAATTATGCTGCTGAAGTTAGAGAAAGAAAATACCAGACATGACCAAAATAGAACTCATTTCAAATCAGGTATTCTTTCTTCCACATGAAGCACACCCTTCCCATAAAAGCCTAAATAAATGTTTAAACTCACCCTTCTTGTGTTTTCCAGAACCTTTTGATCTGGCTTTCCATAGTTAGGTGGATTGGCGTAAGGGTCATAGCCGAGCTTAGCAAGCATTGGCGCAATTATGGGCATATCTCGTAAAACATCCAAGGGTATCTTCCCAACCCACTTGGACAAAGCTTCCACATTGACCGGCTTGATGACTTGATCAGTAGACCTTTCCACCCTGAAAAAAAAGTGGTGTAAGTACCTATAGTTTGATCATTTTGTAACCATGCTTTATCCATGCAGACATACCAAGAAACTACCACAGGAGTGCTGGATAAACATATCCAAAAAGCATAATTTATAGATCAGATTTTCTCTGCCTGTTCAAATGCTGTTCATATCTGTGGTCTGAAATAAGCCAAAACAAGAAATAAAAAACATCTGTATGAACAATTAGAGGTCCATAATCCCTTGATTACAACATCAAAGATAAATCAAGCTCATGCATAAGATAATGTGACCCTATCCAGCAATGAATATTTTAGCTTATAAACACACACAAAAAATCAGTACTTATTTTTGCTGTACCAGTCTCCGGGTAAATATCACATTACAGTTATTCATTTCTTCTGTTTTAAAAACAGGGCAGCAGTAAAATCAGAATGAAGAGGGGAGAAGTATATATCAATGCAATTTTTTTTGCACATGGCCACCAATGTAGATATTTGTGGCCAGAAAAAAACCCATTAGCTCCTTACAGTTTCTCTTTCCAACCTAGCCTACTGCTGCTATCTGGTTTTCCATTCTCTTGCTCCCTGCTCAATTTTTTTAAACTGTTTTTTTTTTGTTTTTTTTTTACATTTTAACCAAGCAGATTTCTCGTGCTGCTTTGGGCCAATGGCTTTGTCTGTATCAAAGGTACAGAAATCACAAGGGTGCAAAGAACTACCACCTATGGTACCAAAAAGTCAAGAATGAATGAAACTATGTTCGAAAAAAGGAGGCCTTAAAGCAGAGGTTATCAAGCCACATTAGGGGGGGGGGGGTGTTAATCGCTGGCCACTGTGATATAAACTCCGACATTCATAGAATTCCTATGAGCATCAGAGTGTTTACTGCAGTGGCCGGCAATAAAAAAACCTTAACGTGGCTTGACAAAAGGGGGCCTAAACATAAAGGACTAGATTCAGTAAATGACACTCAAATTTTGGCACCAAAAAAATGCACGCTCAGAACTATTCTATATATTGTACTCTGAGCTAGGCATCATTTACTGAATAGCTCTTAGTGCTGGGATCCTTACCCCCAACTGAAACCTGGTGTATATCTTCACTTGTACATTAGGGGGCAGATTCTATAAATGACATCTCAATTTTAGGCAGCGGTAGGAGTCCTACTGTTGTCTAACCAGCCAATCAGAAGGCAAATTTAAAAAAAAAACAACCCAAAACACACCCTTAAGGAAGGCCACCTACATTGTAAGCGTCTGTCGTGGGTGCAGGGAGATGCGTTGGGAGACTTAAGCATGGGTATGTTTTCACACAGACGTGGCCTTGAGCGGCCCAATTCTGGCCTACATTTCAAATAGATGTGGCCACTCAGCTGATCGTGGCAAGGGACTATCCCTGCCGAAATCAGCTGAGCGGCAGCGGCCGGTATCCCCATGAGAATATCTGTGGCAGGAGGGATGCCCACTCCCTCCTGCCAGCAGGCTCCCCCCAAACAAGAACCCCCAATTTATGATATTCCTAAACCCCCTACCCCAGCACCCCCCAGTTCCCAACCCATCCGACCCACCCACGATACCTTTTGTAACCATGGGATGCCTACTCCCTTGAGCTGGCAGACCCACCTCTTCACAATTGCAGGCCTTCCCTGTACATTCTGGGTGCACTAGGGAGGGGCCTAAGGCTCTGATTGGCCCAGGCACATAAGGTCCCCTCCCATAGGAGGTGCCTTGGGCATCTGGGCCAACTGGAATGTTAGGCCTCCTTCCCAGTGTATTCTGGGATGCACTAGGAGTAGCCTAAGACTTTGACTGGCCAGATACCCAAGGCCCTGGGATGGGGGGTTGGGGTCTAGAAAGTGCTGGGGTGGGGGTGGGGTCATTGATTAGGGGGGGTCTTGCTGACAGGAGGGAGTGGGCATCCCTCTTGCCTATTGGTGTTGGGGGAGTTTGTTTCGGGGCTTCTGGCAGGACGGAGTGGGCATCCTTCCTGCTGTGGATAGTCTGGGAGGGGATTTGGGGCTTCTGGCAGGAGGGAGTTGGCATCTCTCCTGCTGTGGACATTCTCAGGGGGGAGAGCATGTTCCCTGCCACAGCCGCTGCCATTCAGTCGATTTCAGCTGATAGAAATGCAATTCTCTAACCGGCACCTCTGACATGGGCATTGGTTAGAGCATTAAGGTGGTTAAGCGTCTGTCCTTTAGGACAGATGCAATTCTGTATAGGATGCTTTTGTGCGATTCTCAGATGCTACTTAGGCAGCTGCTGAGGCCAGTGTCCTATTCAGAATTTGCCCCTAGGTGCAGATCCCCCATATTCTACAATATTGTGTGCATCTTTAGTAAATAACCATGACCCACCTATGGCCACACACCCTTTTTAACTGCATGCTAAGATTTGTGTGTGCAATTGTACTTTTTTTTTATTATTATTTGAAAATCTTTATTGTCAAGTCAAAAATTTACAGAGAGCAACAGCCACAATTTCCTGCATACAAAACATGAAATGAAGAAGACAGGTAATGCATTTTTTGGTTTACAAAATTATAACACAATCCTCTTTTCGAACAGTAACACCATAACAAATACAACCCTACTCTATTTTTCTGAGCAGTGCATAGCATCCCCTCCCAATCTGCCACCACCACCCCCGGCCCTCTCTCCTTTTTATTTTTTTTTTTTGCTTACCTAAACCAAGTTTCTAGTAAGACCAACAGGCTACAAACTAAATCAACCAACAAAGAATAGTGTCCCAGTCTATAAAGGCCCAGGTTTGTTCCTGATGTTGTAAGGATGTCAATCTTTCCATGTCTACCAAAAGTCTTAAATGTTGTTTACATGCCAATAGTGGAGGAGATAAGGGTTGTTTCCAATGACACATTTAGCTGCTGCTAGTACCAATCGCTTTGCCTTCTATTGCCACTTCACTCGCAAGTCATTATGAAGTCTCAATAAGCAAATTTGAGGTGTCAAACCAATGAAGTCCGATAACATTTTAGACAGTGTCACCCCCACCTGCAACCAACAGTTATATTAAAGAGCAAGACCACCTGCACATTTCAGAAACTGATAGAAATACTTTCTTCGACCATACAGGGATATAATGCCATTGTGTTATCACCTTGTAGACATTTTCTTGAACTAACATACATAGAGATGATTTCTTAATTTCCAAAAAGATCTTAGACCATTCTGTGTAGTAAAAAATCCCACCTCAAGTCCAGTTCTCATGTCTTAAACAGAGGTTTAGTGGCTTCAAGCCCTATAGCAAGGAAAAGGGTCTTGGCATCCTTCCAAAAGTAAGCCACATATTTTCTCAGTGCTCTAGGAGTAAAAGGCTTTCATTCAACCACTCCTGGGAAGAGAGAAAGTGGCACAGTTGAAGATAAGGAAATTAATCCACTGCATACCAGAAGAGTAGCAATCCTGCAGTTTTTGAAAATCCCCTAGGAGGGGACGTGGCTTGACGAACATGGTGACCGGACGCACTTTGTGAGCTCTCTCCTCCGACAGCACCTATACAAATAATCAGACAGCCCTATTTCTTTGATTTTCCGGAGTAAATCATCCTTGGATAACAGTGATCACACAGATATCATTATCCAAACCCGGCAAACTGGATCCTCATTCTTCTCCTTTACCAAGCAGTAAGAGACTTAAAACACGACCCGGGATCACCCAATAAAATGGCACCAAAAACACTTGATTCTCAAATTGAACTACTGATATTGGATATAAGAGAATTTAAAGGCATATTGAACAAACAGGTTGAGGAGACAATTGATACGCACCGAAATCAAAACGCTAAACTCACAGTTCACCGACGCCAGACATCGTATAGATGCACATAAGGTAGTAACTAAAACTCAATCCCGGAGCATTACACGTGCTCTCAGCCAGGAGCAGACAATACACCAGTTACAGACGGATTTTGAAGATCTAGCCAATAGAAGCCGCCACAACAAGGTTCGTATTTTTGGCTTGCCTGAAAATTCAGAGGGATCCGATGCTATTGCCTTCTTGACTGACCTCATCCCATCTCTGCTTGGCCTAACGCTCACCGCACCACTTGAGATTGAAAGGGCACACAGAGTTCCATCTAGGCCTCTTACTAACCAGAATTCGCCAAGGTCCATTGTCGCAAAAATCTTGCAATACCAACACACTCTGGTGATCCTGACTACAATGGAAACCAAAAAACACCTCCTCTACCAAGGTCAGAAAATTCTCTTTGTACCGGATCTGACAAAATCGATGGCAGCCAGAAGGAAAATCTTCCTGCAACAGCGACTAGATTTAAAAGAAATCGGAGCGAGATTCGGCCTACTATATCTCGCAAGGGTGAAGATTACCTAAAACAATAAGACCCTTACATAGTCTGATCCAACCGAACTATGAAAATTCATCGATTCTATTAAAACGCAATGATACAATACTCTTTAGATCAATGCTATAATCCTTTTTATGGAAATGTCAGTAGAAATTGCTGAACACAACTCTTCTACTGAAATGCTGTCCCGAGGTGAGCCCGAATGTTAGTCCAGATAGTGTGGTTAAAGCATCTGTTTTCTTTTTCGGTTCAAGGTGACGTATTGGGTAGGTTATCTGATTTTAACGTTTTGATAGGCTCTCTGTTTGTGTTTGTTTTAGGCTTAATGGTAGGTAACCAATCAGAGTTGGAGTAGCGTGAAACAGGGGTGTGGCTTTGTATTAAGTTTCCCACGACGTCTACAGTGGTCAGAGCAGCCATTATTTGCCAGCAGTTATGTAGGAGATAGCGGTTTGGAATCCTCTGTGAAGTGTTTTATAATTATATAAACAGTTTTTGAATACACATTAGCGGATGTTCTCCTCGGTAAGCGCTGATCATTTTTATTCTTTTTATTATTTAAAGCCTGTATTAGTCAAATATTAACGGCACTTCAAGTTTAGCCAGTTTTTATGCCGTGTAAGATCTTTCATATTATTTAGCGATAGTGGCCTATTCAGAAAGGATGTTTCTCTCGGTAGGAGTTTTAGAGAGTTTTATATGGCTGTTAGGTATTTTAAAACACTTTTGCATTGTGCCTTTATGGTAATTAATGTTGGTATAAGAAAGTATACAGGCTAACTTCTTTGTCAGGTTAGTTGTGGCGATTGCCAGTATTGAGGATAAATTGTCAGCTACTGCCCCTAATGCTAAGTCGGATTGTTAACCCCTATTCCATGAATACAGTTTGCACTCTATACTAATGAGCAAGCCATGTTTGATTTGAGGGCTTATTGGTTAATTCCCCTTTTGTTTTCTTTTCATTCTTTTATTTTATTTCGTATTGCTGTTAAGCTGTAGTTTTTGCTTTCACTTGCTCCAGTTAGAAGTTTCATGGGTGTATATATTAATTGAGTGTTAATAATTTGTATTTTGCTTGCTGTAGCATTTTGACTGCAATGGTACAGGCAGATTGTGATAGTTCCAAGTTTTGCTTTTTGGATTGATTCTCTGAAAAAGCGTGGCGAAACGGGCCCGTCAGAATCACCAATATGAAATAGATGGCCTTGGAATCATCAATATGAGATAAGTGGCCTTGGCAGCTGCCATTGAAAAAATGTTTTTTATATACAGAAAAAGTGTTAAATTAGTATATATTAAAAAAACATTAAAAACATTTTTTTTTTAAATAAAAACCAACTTTTGCACAGCTGAAGAATTATAATTTTGGACACCCATAATATAGAGTTTGCATATTTTAAAAAATATTTTAAAAAATTTCATGGAAGTGGTGGAGGATGGCTGCTTTGGCTATTCCAGCTGACTTGTATATATATCAACAACTTATCTGAGATCCTTCCTCTTAAACTCTTGGGGTTGATTTATTGAATCAACATAAAATTTACTTTTTTTAATTATTTTTATGGCCTTTTGTTAATTTATAAGATCCATTTTTGGTTTTGTACTTTTACCTTGGATTGTGGTATCTAAAATTATTTGGGGGTTGTTGGGTTTAATAAATCCTGCCCTATGTGTGCAGTTTTATTCACATACAGGAGGGGAGAGCAAGTTTAGCCAAGGGTCTCAGGGCGCTGGTCTTTGACCAGAGGGCTGCCGCGTGAGCGGACTGCTGGGCATGATGGACCACTGGTCTGACCCAGCAGTGGCACTTCTTAAGTTCTTATGATATAGCTTTGAAAATTGTCCTAGGAAAGGGGATAGGAATTGATATATCATCTTCTTATTTTGTACCTGGGGCAGTGGAGAGTTAAGTGACTTGGGAACCGAACCTAGCTCCCCAGGATCTGAGGCTGCTGCACGAACTATTAGGCTATTCCTCTATTCCCAAGTATTTAAAATACAGGAGACAAACCCCACTCTTCTACAAAGAGCGCAATGGTGCGCCCGCACCTGGAGTACTGTGTTCAATACTGGTCGCCGTACCTCAAAAAGGACATGGCGGTACTCGAGGGAGTGCAGAGGAGGGCGACTAAACTGATAAAAGGTATGGAAAATTTCTCTTACGCTGACAGGTTAAAAACACTGGGGCTGTTCTCTCTGGAGAAGAGGAGGCTTAGAGGGGACATGATAGAAACCTTCAAAATCCTAAAGGGCATAGAGAAAGTGAATAAGAACAGATTCTTCAAACTGTGGGGAGCCACAAGCACTAGGGGTCACTCGGAGAAATTGAAAGGGGACAGGTTTAGAACAAATGCTAGGAAGTTCTTTTTTACCCAGAGGGTGGTGGACACATGGAACAAGCTTCCGGAGGAGGTGATAAGCCAGAACTCTGTACAGGGGTTCAAGGAAGGTTTGGATAGGTTCCTGGAGGATAAGGGGATAGAGGGGTACAGATAGAACTTGAGGTAGGTTATAGAAGTGGCCAGTAACCACTTCACAGGTCGCAGACCTGATGGGCCGCCGCGGGAGCGGACCGCTGGGCAGGATGGACCTCTGGTCTGACCGAGTGGAGGCAACTTCTTATGTTCTTATGTTCTAAAGCCGCGCTAGTGGCTGCTGAGCGATATAAAGGGCTTTGGGGCTGTTGCCGCGTGGCAGCTGTTAGGACGACTTTGTAGAAGAGGGGGAAACTGCATTTTAAAAAAGAAAACCCCTTCAAAAATAAAAAAGTAAATGTCAAATTTAACCCAATATCCTCTTCCTATTTCAAAGTATCATCTGAGTCTCTAGTACCTCTCTGTTGGACAAAATCCTGCTCTATTCTACCAGTTTCACGTCTAGAAAGCATAATCAAAACCATTGAGACATCATATTGTCCAAGTTTAAATGAAGCCGAACACAAAACTGACGTCTGGGCTTTTGAGTTAATTAAAACCTTGTTTAAGCAAAGCAAACACTTTTTTCTCTGCATACGAGTGGCACCAGAAAAATTGTGAAATAAAATGCAGCCTTCTTTTCCCGAGTGAGCGCCATTTACCATGCCCTTATGCAGCTCAGCTAAAAATATAACTCCTGACGTAGGTCCAGTCTTCTGCTCAGTTTGCTAAAGATGACTCAGCTACAAGCTGGAACTTTAGATTTCTATCACATTGTGGAACATTCAATTTATTATTGATCCCACAAACTTCAGCAAATGTGAGCAGTGACAGTGGTCACTTAGAAACATAGAAACATAGAAAAAAGTAGCAGAAAAGGGCTACCAAGTCTGCCCATTCCAAGTATCCCCTCCCCTGAATTTACTCCCTTAAAGATCCCACGTGAGTATCCCATTTTCTCTTAAAATCCGTCACGCTGCTGGCCTTTATCACCTGGAGTGGGAGTCTGTTCCAATGATCCACTACTCTTTCGGTGAAGAAGTACTTCCTGGAGTCGCCATGAAACTTCCCTCCCCTGATCTTCAGCGGATGCCCTCTGGTGGTCGAGGGTCCTATGAGCCAGAAGATATCATCTTCTGACTCGATGCGTCCCGTGATGTACTTATATGTTTCGATCATATCTCCCCGTTCAACTCCTTCAGGTAATTGTTATACTTTTAGCCTATTGGAAAGCACTTCATTTTGATATTGCACTTAATAATTTAAGTGCATAAGCAACAGCCTTACTAACATCTTGTTCAATTGCTCCTTCTTCAGTAAGATTATCCCCAAAAAGACTCAATTGGACTTAAGTTCACTTTTTACACAGCTGGAATTTGATCTTGCGTTTTTCAAGCTCTGTATAGCATTTAGTAAAACTTGGGGATCCTTTTATCAAGCTGCGGTAGGGGGTTTAACGCGCGTAATACCGTGCGTTAAACCGCCTACCGTGCTAGCCGCTAATGCCTGCATTGAGCAGGCGTTAGTTTTTTTAGCTGGCCACGGGGGTTAGCGCTTGATGAAATGTCCAACGGGCTAACCCCGCTAGCGCGGCTTGATAAAAAGACCCCTTAATATCTTAACACTAATTCAGAGGTAAAAATTAGACAAAAAGAGTTGTTCTGGCAGGAAATTCACTTACATGGCATACAAATGTAAGGGCGGTAAGGAAAACGACCTTCTAAGTAAGAAGTTTCAAGGAACAAGATGCAACTGGTTCAAAGACAGGCTTCACGAGAATAGAAAAAAACCACATTGAGATTCCAAGCAACGGGTGAAATAGGCCTTTCATGAATTGAATTATCAAGTGATGCACAAATAAAAGCTTATTGTTGAGAAGTGAGTAGAACGCACTATTAAAAAAGAGAAGAACTCTAACAGAGTTGGTCTTTAGGCCAAAATTTGATAAATGTAGAAAGTAATCCAATGTTGAAGGAAGTGGGCAAGTGATGGGTTCTAGAGAGCATGCAATGCACACCAGGAAGAGAATTCTGTCCCTTAAAGTGGTAACAGTGCTGAGTGGAAAGTTTTCTATAACAGCAGATTCAAAAGACAATATGAGTTTACTTATTTGGAGAAAGAAACTACTCTGAGTGAGTAATGTTGGAAACTGTGGCAGTTTCCACGTTTTCTTGGCTGTAAGTTCTAGGAAGAATGGAAACCAAATCTGGCAGAGAGGCGCAATTAGAATCATGGTTCCCCAATCCTGGTGAAGTTTGAGTAGAGTTTCCCCAATGAGAGGGATCGGAGGAAATGTGAACAAGTAGGGTAGGAGGGTTAACCAGACAGGCTATTCAAAATTTTTCCTTCATCAAGTATTTGTTTAGTCCTTGGAAGTTTAAAATGGGTCGAAGGCTTTTGGTCTTTTTTGATAACAGGAAATATTTTTTTTTATTGATTTTTAAATGGTTTACATATCGTTACATATATAATTCAGTAAGACAAAGAAAATCAAACAAACATTAACATATAATCATCGGAAAATCACGTAAAATGCCCATCAAAAGAACAATTGCAAAGATCAGTTCCTAGAAAAATGAATTAACAAATAACTGCGTTTTTAATAGTTTTCTGAAATTACCTTTGTCATAACATTTTTGTAATTGACCGACAAGTGAGTTCCACAGTTTGACCCCCGCACAGCAAAGACCATTTTACTGGTCTCAGCATATTTTGGATTAGCATTTGTTTTTAATAACGCTGAATTCTCAGAACGCAGAGACCTAGATGGTAAATAGTTTGACATCTTACTTTTAAACAATTCAGGTATGGTTCCATACTAGAATTGAGGGCAAATCATTATTGCTTTATATTGAGATCTTAAAACAACAGGCAGCCAATACAATTGTTGAAGATAGGGCAAGATGTGATCGTATTTAGATACGCCTGTTATCAATCTTGCTGCTGTGTTCTGCACAACTCACAATGCCCTGCATCTTGTCTTAGTTATTCCAAGATACAGGACATTGCAATAGTCAAGTCTAGATAATACCATTGCCTGAACTACTGTGCAGAAATCGTAAGAAGACAACATTGGCTTTGCGTGATGCAATAAGTGTAGAGACTTAAGCCTTTAAGGCGGAGAAGGATCAGAAGGAATGCCATATGATTCTTCTGCTGACAAGTCTGGGAGTGGTTGTCTGAATGGTAGGATATGTCTGAGTCAAACTCCTCAAAATACTCCCTCCTAGATGAAATCAGGGAGTGTGTGTCGAGAAGAGCATAGAGGCAGGGGTCGATGTTCTGACCCAGGTGATAACTCCTCTGCAAAAGATTACTCATACATGAAACAAGTCCACACCAACCCAATGTTGAGCAGCGGTATGTGACCTCATCCTCAATCGACACCTTGATGTAACCTCAGGATGGACTGAGGCAGGCATGGAAGCCTTTAAAGCCTGTGAAGACTGCAACTGCAGTAGCACTGAAAGCTCTTGTTTGAGCATAGACCAGATCTCTTCCTGAAGAGTCAGTATCTGTACCAGAAGAGACATCTGTATGGAAGCAGTCTGTGGTGCCAGTTGTCTGTGCATGGGAGACTGCAATGTTGAGACATGCCTGGGAGGAGACATGATCTGTAGCACTGGAGATCGATCCATGGTGTGTCGTCGCTGTCTATGCATTGAAGAGGTGGACGCCTGAGATGATGTCATGCCATACCTTGAAGGGGAGGAAGGGTTACGCTTCTTAGCTTTCTTACATGAAATGTCTCCTGATGTATGAGGCATGAATAAGGACAAAGAGAGTCTTGTCTCTGCAGAGAACCCAATGTTTGATGATGCAGTATCAGTGCACATGGTGTTAATACCAATACTGGTGTGTTAATGCAGGTTGAGCATCAGATCCCAAATCTCCTGCCCGCTGGATGTCAATGCCAAAAAGTTAATTACACTGAATTTGTTGGGCTTTGAGTGACCTATTTTGCATACACAGACAGAGTTCACAACATATGTCTTGATGCTCAGGACCTAGACACTAAACACACTGAAATGGTTCAATTACATTGAGTACATTTCTTGAAGCCGTTCAGCACCCTCTTTGATATGGAGGGGAAAATGGCCTTTGCAAAGTTATAAGAACATAAAAACAGCCTTACTGGGTCAGACCAATGGTCCATCTAGCTCAGGATACCGTCTTCACGGTGGCCAATCTGGATCACAAGTACCTGGCAAAACCTAAATTATAGAAACATTCCATGGTACTGATCCAGGATAAGCAGTGGCTTCCCTCCATCTGTCTCAATAGCAGATTATGGACTTTTCCTTCAGGTACTTGATCCAAACCTCTTTTAAAACCAACTATATTAACTATTCTTACCACGCTCTCTGGCAATGTGTTCCAGAGCGTAACTATTCTCTAAGTGAAAAATATTTCCCTGTAACTTCATTGCGTTTCCCCCAGTCTTTGTTATTTTTGATGGAGTAAAAATTTTTATTTTTTTTTTTTTTTTAAGGCTCGATGGCCCAGGGAGCTCTGAAAAACGTTGACGCTTTCTGGGTCAAAAAAGGGCCTCGAAGTGGCCCAAATGCCAAAAATGGAAAAATTAATAGAATTTAAACAAACTCAATGAAAACACCAGAAAACAATAAAAATAAAGAATTATGAAGAAAAGAACAATAAAATAGGAAGACACACACACACAAAAAGGACTTCAGTTTGATGCACTGAGGAGATACCAAAGACACAGCTTCCAAGCTCTTCAGAAACTTAACTGTTGGTCCCGTGTGCCAACATCGGGCAGGAAGGCACCTACATGTGGGCACTGCCTAAAAATTTAAAGTGATAGTGCACTTGGCAGTGTTCATACCAGGATCTGTGGCTGATGTTACTCGCATGTGAGATTATTATGCCCGTTTTTCTTCGGAGAAAAATAGTTATTGAAATATATTCCATGTTTATGTACTGAACTGTTTTTTCTCTTTCATGATCAAGTCAAGGTCTAGCTCTGATGACAGATGAGCTGGAAAGCCTTTTCATTACTGAGTTCCTCCTTGCCTTAAAAAAGAGTTTTACTACCCACAAGCGAGTGTTTAGGTGCCAAATGAAAGGCTACTCACACAGCACATGTTAACCATCTGTCACAAGGCCCATTTATTCTTACAACTCCTGTAGCAGATAGAATATGCTGCTGTGTATAAATGACTCTTGTAAAATATATCAGGGTAATTTTCTATAACAAATGTGGAAAAAAAGAATTTCACCCTGTACTTTATTAAGTATTATCAAGGAGGAAAAGACTTAAAAAAATGTTTCAGGAGGACACAGATAATGTTTTTTTGGCAATGTCATGTCAAGGCATTTCTGAGTTCTCTCCCTCCTCTATAACCTTTAAATACTGTGGAATACTGAAGAAGAGTAAAGACAGTAGGCGGTGCCCATGGTGTTAAAGGGGCCCAGGGGGCCCATTTCATCCTAGGTATGCCATTGGAGCACAGATAATATATAAAAAAATAATAATAAAATCGCCCCTCCAAACCAAGAACATGTTGGCCTACAAATCACATTCTATGCCAAGAGTTTTGATTAGGAAGACAAGAAAGTATTGACGTCAACAACAGAACTGCCTGTGAAACATTTCCTGCAGGTAATTCCACAATTCACATTTGTAATCAAACTCATCTTATAGTCTGCCCAGTCTTACAAACTGGTATCTTGAAAGACCCAAGTCTTTTTTTTCTGGTAGTGCTGTTAAAAATCTGGGTCTATTCAAGCTGCTTTTTTCCCTATGGCTCCATTGCATCTACCACTGTCCTAGATCTCTCTTCACATCCTGGCTGAGTTCACATATAACACTAGAGATTTCTATTCCACCATTACCTTGCGGTTCAAGGCGGATTACAAAAGAGTATTAGATGATCTCTGATTACAAAAGAGTAATAGAAGATCTCTGGTTATTTTTAGAGAGGGTAAAAAGAGGGTCAGGTTGATTTGGGGATCAGGAAGAAGATGGGGGAAGGGAGGTACTTGTGGTGTTAAGACTTTGTCAGGGATTTCTTGAAGAGTATAGTCTTTATTTCTTTTCTGAACGTCTTGTAGTCTGGGGTTGTTATCAGTAGATTGAGATTTGGTTGTCTAGTTTTGCTGCTTGGGTGGACAGGAGGCCTTTCAAATTGGGTTGGAAGTATGTATGCTCTGGCAGCCTGCATGTTCTGAGATTGAACATTATATAAGAGGAAAATCTGTCTGGCTAAGGGGAAGAGGTGTGGTGCAGTGGTTGGGGTTGTGCTCCTTGTGACCTAACTACTTGCATACATAGAGCTATTCTATGGGAATATCCAACAAGTAGTGTGAAGGGTGCAACTTCAGGTGGCCCCCTACCACTGAACGACCCTGGGCATTTTATCAGGCTCAGTCAATGTGGCTACACTCCTGCTGTCATGATTATTTTGAAAGCAAATTAGTAATTCAGATCATTCTTTTGTGCCAAGAGGGAGGGTAGATTGATGTTTATTTCATTTATAGTAAACAATTACTGAGTGCAGGGGGGGGGAAGGAGGGAGGAAGATAGGGAAGCAATCACAGAGGTAAATATTCAACTGGCAGCAGTCAATGATTTATTTGCTACCACTGCCTTTATGCCTGGATATTTAATGCAAGGATGCATTTTGTTGCCCTACTTGTTTAATTTTTATGGTGAAGCTATTTTCAGAAAAACAAATTTGGAAGAAAAGAGTGTTGTTTTTAAAGTTGGCGATCAAGATTTAAACAACCTGGGTTGTGCAGATGAGACAATGCTCATTGCCAGTAGTAAAGAAGACATGTCACTCGTACCTACTGAGAAAAGTTAAAGCCTAAAGTCATAACATGGGATTAGAACTGAATATAAAATAAAACAAAGATTATAAACATGGAAAATGATGAAGATTTTGAGCTTGAAGGTGATGGAATAGAAGTTGTAAAGAGTTTTAGTCTTTCGGGCTCTTTGGTAAACAAGGAAGCAACTAGAAGGGAAGAAATACTCCGCAGAATAGCAATTGGTTGCTCTAAAAAAAAGGCTCTTAATATTTAAAGGCAAGGAAATAACAATTAAAACGAAGATCAGACTCGTCCACACACTCATTTTCTCAGTGGTCAATTATAGATGCAAAAGCTAGACATTAGAGAAAATGACTCATTTGAACTCTGGTGCTGGAGATGGATTCTATGCAAGCCATGGACCGCCAGGAAAACTAACAAATCAATTTTGGAAGAGATCATACTAGATATGTCATTTGAAGCCCACATGATGAAGTTACAACTATCTTATTTTGGTCACACTCTTAGAGAGAGATCACTGGAGTAAGACATCTTGTCTGGGAAGACTGAAGGAACTAGGCAGAGAGGGAGACCTTCAACTAGGTGGTTTGACATGTTGACAACTACTATGGGGACCTCATCAGACTTGCACTTGACCGACTTCTTTTTGGATCTTTAACTCATCAAGTCACTAGGACTCAAATTTGAGTCAATGGCATCTAACACATACACACATTTAATGCTGGGCCATGTCCAGGCACTGGCATTGACTATCTGGGTATGTGTGAGTAGACAGCAACTATTTGGTTCAGGGTCACTGCAGTGCCCCCTAAGCTGACCCACTTCTCTGCTGGGATATTCAGACCTTAACTGGAGGATGAAGATAGAACTGTATTTTTTGCAGTCTGACTTGACCACTAAGCTTATCCAGTTAAGAGCTAGATACCAGCGTTTAACTGGATAAGTGCGGACTCTGCCCCCAGACTGCCAACATAGGTGGTTATTCGGCAGTACTACCAGGTTAAGTGCCTCTGATAATCCCTACACAGGCAATTTAACCAGGCAGGAGCCTCTTCTGCCCACTTAAATGATTGACTATCTACCCCTTAATGTTTATAAGCTAAATCCAAACATAAAAAAAAACCTCTCTGAATAAAACTTGTTGCTGTAGGAAATCTTTTCAAGGTTGTCATTTAAAATCTTTTTATCCAAGACACTTCATGTTACTTGGAATTCTGTGCTAAGGAAAATGTGGAGGCAATAAAAGCTACTTAAGCATTAATGATTTTAGGAGCAATACCAAATATAAATGCAGTGCCAATGCAGGAAAACAAAAAACAGCCAAATGTGAGGGGGAAAAATTAAAAAGGAGAAAGAAATTGCACTTACTTTGACAGTGATACACCACCTGCTTTTCCAATCATTTCCTCATGATGCAACACTGCGTTGTTCCAAGAAATGCCAAGGAACTTCAAGAGAGTCCTCATCCACTGTTCAGGATGCAACACCAGCTGCTCGTAATGTACCAGCATGCATCTTTCATAGCCAGCCTCCATGCACTGGTTGTACATTGTTTCTATGGCACGGTTCCATTTGGTCAAACAATCTCTGTAGCTATTCAAGTCAAACCCAGCAATGGTCACTTTTCTGGATATCATGGAATGAACTGAGGCACGGCCATCACGAACCATGAAAAGAAATTTGGCATTGGGGAAAATTTTGGCAAGGTAAGTTAAGGACTTTAGAGCAAAAGGATCTTTATTGCATAAGTAAGGAGCAGGCTCCCCATGTTTGACAATGATTTCCAGTAAAAAGGCCTGCATGGCTGAATCAAGAACTTCATCTGTGACTCCAGCTTCTTCTAGTCGGATTTTTTCCTTGCTCGACTTGGCCCACATCTGTTTGACTGCTAGTATCCGAGGGATTACCCTAGTTTCTTCTCCACAACGAATATCTGGATGAGCATCTAGCATAGCCCGCATGAGGGTGGTGCCACTTCTAGGTACCCCTCCAATAAATATTAAAGGCATGTCTTTGTGGTACGCGAAGGTTGCATTTGCTCTTATATCAAGTCCAGTCCTTAATGTTGTTTTTGCACTCTCTGTCCTGATAGGCTGACTGCGTTCTTCTATCCTATGGTGGCATTCCATGGCATGTTGCCCCAAATAAAATACCGTCACTGAACTGATAACCAGACATGCAAGTAATAAGTTCTGCTTCAGTTTTCCTATCATTTTGGACACAGTAGTCAGGTTTACAATGCAAACTGTTATGGTAGTCACACTTTTGCTTAGATATCCAAGCTGGAGAGACTAACTCATCAACATCTAGAGAAGGGGGGAAAAAAAAAAGAGAGATTATGTTATGTACTTTTATAATGAAATACGAGGCATTTTCTAGATGATTTACAAGAGAGTTGCAGCACTTACCGATAATGAATATGCTAGGAGCTACCATGTGAAAATGCAAAGCAAAATCATTCATAGCTCAGGCCACAAACATTCCAATATACTGTCACTCCCACACACTAGCTTATAACATTAATTCCCACCCATTTTGTCGGTTCATAGACAAAACCGCGGAAGACAAAACCGCGCGCCAACAACTGAGCGCAAGAAGGAGGCGCGCACCGAAGAAAATAACAGTTTTTAGGGGCTCCGACGGGGGGTTTTGTTGGGGAGCCCCCCCACTTTACTTAATACAGATCGCGGCGGCGTTGTGGGTGGTTTGGGGGGTTGTAACCCCCCTCATTATACTGTAAACTTAACTTTTTCCCTGTTTTTAGGGAAAAAGTGAAGTTTTCAGTAAAATGTGGGGGGTTACAATCCCCCAAACCCCCCACAACGCGGCGCGATCTGTATAAAGTAAAGTGGGGGGCTTCCCCCACACACACACCCCTGTCAGAGCCCCTAAAAACAGTTATTTTCTTCGGCGCGCGCACCTTTGTCTTCCACGGTTTTGACCTGACACCATTTTGTCTTATCCATTTATTGAAGCCAAAGAGGTAGATTTTTATTATCACAGTTTGGATGGTAATTAGGAGCACATATAAATATAGAGAAACCGAGTTCAAATTTCCACTTCAGAGAGACAAAATAAAAGATTTTGGATTCCCTTCCTCAACAGTTCTTGGCTTTTCCAATGCATGCAATGTTCACAGTTTTATAACAATTGCATCAATGGTGTGTACTTTAATGTTTTAATCCAATAGTTGGGGAATATGTCTAGTGCCGGGCAGACTTCTACAGTTTGCACCTTGAAAATGGCAAGAATATACTGTATATGTTATATTGCATCATACACTGCAAGTTTATCTCATTAGGCAGACTGAATGGACCATGCAGGTCTTTATCTGCCATCATCTACTATGTTAATATGGGGCTCATGTCTAGCAGGGCTGAAGGGTTGAAGTTGAGATTTGGGAAAAGGTTAAAACGGTTAGGGCTCTTTAGCTTGGAAAAGAGATGGTTGAGGGGAGATATGATTGAAGTCTACAAAATCCTGAATGATATAGAACGGGTACAAGTGAATTGATTTTTTTTTCTCCATCAATTATAAAGACTAGGGGACACTCAATGAAGTTACAGGGAAATACTTTTAAAATCAATAGGAGGAAATATTTTTTCATTCAAAAAATAGTTACCGCTCTGGAATTCATTGCCAGAGAATGTGGTAACAGCAGTTAACACAGATGGGTTTTAAAAAAGGTTTGAACAAGTTCCTGGAGGAAAAGTCCATCTAAGAACATAAGAACTGCCACACTGGGACAGAGCAAAAGTCCATCAAGTCCAGCTTGCTATTTCCAACAATGGCCAACCCAGGTCCCAAGTACCTAGCCAGATCTCAAGTAGTAAAATAGATTTTAAGGTGCTTATCCTAGGAAAAAGAAGGATTTCCCCAAGCCATCTGAATAATAACCTATGGACTTCTCTTTTATGAAATTTTCCAAATCTTTTTTAAACCTTGCTAATTTAACTGATTTCACCACATTTTCTAGCAGCAAATTCCAGAGTTTAATTACATGTTGTGTGAAGAAATATTTTCTCTAGTATGTTTTAAATCTACTACTTAGTAGCTTCATCGCATTGCCCACAAGTTCTAGACTGCCTTAGTGAAGACACTAAAGAAACAAGCTTTTTTCACTTTTTCCCCTCTAGTCCTCAATCTGAACTTAATAGTTTAAACAGTAAGCTGAATACCAAGGGGAGCTGGTTCAAATCCCATGACACTCCTTGTAATCTTGGACAAGTCACTTAACTCTCCATTGGTTCAGGCACATATTCAGATCATGAGTCCTCCAGAACAGAAAAATATGTATTATACCTGAATGTACATTGTTTCAATAGCTCTTGGGCTTGCAGGTGGGAGATAACCACTTAGATGCCTATTCTAGGCCCACTGTGGTATATTAAAAGTTATAAAACAAATAAATACAAAAGCCTCCAAATATTCGTGATCAGATTTATACATATTGCAGCACCTAAGCTGTAAAATTTAAGAGGACCCCTTGATTAAGTAGGGTAAAATTATGTCTTACCTGATAATTTTTTTTCCTTTTGTTGGCTATACCAGTCTGAATGTGTTATTTTCTCCTACCAGCAGATGGAGGGGAATAACAACTACATGTTCAGAACAGTGTAGTCTAAACAACAAGGAATTTAGGTTTAATAATTTCCATTAAAAACTGATGTGTAAGGTTCCTTGTAATATCAGGCGCAGGGCAGGATTAACCAATAGGCCAAGTAGGCACGTGCCTAGGGCTCGAAATAGTCAGGGGGGCCCGATAAAGGAGGGCATCAACATTGTTTTTTCCAAACGGCGATGGGCCCCTCCAGCAATGCAGCGCCCCCCCCCTCCCAATCGATGGAAATAAGACAAGCAAGCAATGCGGATAAGAAAGGCAACGGGAACTGTAATTGTGCAAGCGGTGCTTCTTGCCCAAAGCTTCCCTCTGACGCAGCTTCCTGTTTCTGCCTAGGCGCATGGTGGGGTGGGGCGGGGCAGGGGGCCCAGTGTACTTGTGTGCCTAGGGGCCCTCGACGAATTAATCTTGCCCTGATCAGGCCCTAAGCTGTAGCTTGTCTACATTGTACCTAAATCTAGCCATGTATATTATATTATATATATTTTATTGCAAACCTTTAAATCACACAGGATATAAACAGCATTGGCCACAAAGAACATGCCAAATGGGATAGAACAATCCATACTTTCTCAAAGATGTCTTAAAAGCTGAACTGGTGAAGAAAATTCTTTGCTGCTGTTGTACTAGTTGCATATATTAGCCACTTCTGACATTTTTGGAAAAGTGGAATAAACTTTAGTAGACTGTAGTAAATGGATTTGAAACCAAAAAGGTTCCTTCTTCAGATGTAAATTTGAGAAATTCAGTCACAGTACAGGAGATTTCATGCTGGCCTAATACGATGTATCAAAATTATGAAAAATTCAGGAGACTTTAGGTGAGCATGACATCAGATGACTGGGTGGGCAAATGCAGCTCTCACCAATGACTTTACTCACTGTAAATCATGTCTGATAATTGACTTAATTACAGCTAATTGCACTGTAATCATTCTGGCAACCTATTCCATTTTATGTTACAGGAGTTCAGCAATGGAAGCCTTTCAGAAAGATGTGAATCACTCATTTGTATCAAGAAAAGAATGGAAAATGTCCCTTTGTTTATGGTGACTTTCTTCCAAATGTCTTGTTCACTTACAAAACAGAAAAAGATTAGCATCTTAATGCAAGAAAACAAATAACTCTATGGGACATTCAGGGACTCGGTCAATGATTCACCTGAATGCAAATGTCAGAATCTAAGCAACTCAGGACTTTCTGTCTTTGCTAATCTTTCATCCTTGGCATTATAACTAGTTAAGCATGATGCCTTTTGTACGTGCATTTTTCATCTTGTCTGTTTTCATATTTAAATATCAAAGAAAGATCATCCATTAAAAGAAGAAGCTGTCAACTGAGTAAAATATATCAGTAAACTAGGAAGAGAAAATGACTTAATACAGAAACAGACAAATGAAGGCAGATAAAGATCATACGGCCTAACCTGTCTGCCCATCCATGCTATCTACTGTCCCTTCTTTTCACTTACAGATCCTATATACTTGTCGCATGCTTGTTTGAATTCAGATATAGTTTTTGTTTTTATCAAATCCACCACTCTCTTTCTGTAAAGTGCTTACTCGTGATACTCTTGATTCTGTGTCCCTTTTCACCTTTATCCACCTCTATCATTCCAGAACTTCCTTTCAATTTATGCCACGTAGATATTACAACATCTGTACCATACTCGTATCTCCTCTCTCCTGCCTTTCTTCCAAAGTAGACATATTGAGATCTTTAAGTCTGTCTCCATATGCTTTATATAACAATAATAATAACAACTTTATTCTTGTATACCGCATTACCATGGAAGTTCTATGCGGTTAACAGATGAAGAGACGGTACATTTACAGCGAAGTTACAATTTCGTTAATGCTGCATTTACATAATAGACTATACATTTTCAGTCATGTTACATTTACATTTACATATAAGACCATAGTTCCTCCTTTTTAACTTCTATACCAGAAGAGAGTTCATTTAAAGCTTTTCCACGTCTCTTAGGCGGGCTTTTACAAAGGTAGACTGCCAAGCAGCACATGCTTGTTAAATGCTGAGCTGCCCATAGGAATAGAATGAGTGACTTGGCAGCACACCTTTGTTATTAAAAAAAACCCCAATAAAAACCCTTAGTAATTTGGTATAGATGCTTTAGAATTCTTCACTTCTCAGAATTTTAACATAGGTTTAGTGCCATAATTTTATTAAAGCAAGGTGAATGCAATAAGGCAGTCTGAATCAGAAGTTTATGTACCTATAGAATCCCGAGTGGTATAGAACAGGTAAAAGTGAATTGTTTTTTTACCCTTTCAAAAAGTACAAAGGCTAGGGAAAGTTACAGTACATAATACTTTTAAAATATATTTATTTATTTAAAAAATTTGTCAACCGCCTATTCCTAAGCACCATTACAAAAGTAACATACATAAGGTGAAACAAACACGACTTATACACATACCTTAAAATACAAATGAATAGTTACACTTCTCCCTCTGTATTCGTTGTGATAGGGGATTAACAGAACCGCAATTACAGAAAAACCGCAAATAACTTTTTCATATGTTATTTGCTGTTTTCTATTAAAAACCATTGTGAATATAGTGCAACCGCGAATAACATGGTGGGAGACCTGGTCTGTTCCTGAAGGAGATGCAAAACATGATGAAGAAAGTGCTGGGAATCGGCGATTTTCTCTGTAAACGCTTGGAATCGGCGATTTCTCTATGCGAGCTGATGTCATTTGGGGGAAGGAGCCAGCAAGCTAAAAAACGTGAATAATCGAAACCGCGAATGCTGAAATCGTTAATATGGAGGGAGAAGTGTACATCTTAAAACCAAGATTTCATAAATCCTCACTGAATCATTCCTCTTAAAACCAGCATTAAACAACATATAATTTATTGAAAAGCTTCTAGAAATAATGTAGTTTTAAGTATTTTTTTTAACATCTGAATATCAGAAAAAAGCCCTCAGTGGTCCAGTTAATTGGTTTCACAGCGTTATTCCCATGATGGAATTAGCAGAAGTTCTTGTGCTCTCATAATGCATTTTTGAGAAGTCATAAGAACATAAGAAGTTGCCTCCACTGGGTCAGACCAGAGGTCCATCCTGCCCAGCGGTCCGCTCCCGCGGCGGCCCATCAGGTCCGCGACCTGTGAAGTGGTTACTGACCAATTCAATAACCTACCTCAAGTTCTATCTGTACCCCTCTATCCCCTTATCCTCCAGGAACCTATCCAAACCTTTCTTGAACCCCTGTACAGAGTTCTGGCTTATAAGTCCGTCAATGACAAACGTTCTGAACGTGAACTCGCAGGCCTTGAGCATGCTCAGATGCTCAAGGCCCAACAGACGAGGAGTCCGATTTTCTAGAGTTCCCAGATGAGGATAAGAAGCGGCGGGGGGGTGCCCAATTGTGTCGGGGGGGGATGTCGGATCGTGTCGGGGGCGTGCCCAATCGTGTCGGGGAGGGTCGGATCGTGTCGGGTGGGGTGCCCAATCGTGTCGGGGGGGGTCGGATCGTGGAAGGGGGGGGGGTGCCGGTTCGAGGCAGGGGGGGATGCCTGATCGCAGGTGGGGGCCTTCGAGGGGAGCAATGCCGGTTCTCGGGGGGGGGGGGAACGCATCAAAGCGAGTTTCCATTATTTCCTATGGGGATACTCGCTTTGATAAAACGATCATTTTGGATTACGAGCATGCTCCTGGAACGGATTATACTCGTAATCCAAGGTACTACTGTAATTGGAAAAGACCCATGTCATGCAGCTGGACAGGAAAGTTATTCCAAAGCTCAGTAATTTTAAAGTAAAGAGATTTCCCTAATTTTCAAATATAGATAACGCCTTTTAACGAGGGGAAAGGTAATTTAAGCTTTTGGATAGATTTGGTAATATCAGGTCTCACAGAGATCCAGAATAGAGGAATTAAAGGAGGAAGAGTGCCATGCAAGATCTTAAATGTTAGGCAGGCACATTTAAAGTAAACCCTAGAGATTACTGGGAGCTAGTGAAATTTTAACAAAAGCGGGGAAACATTATCATATTTGCTTTTTGCAAAGATCAACCTAGCTGCAGTATCCTGGATCTGTTGAAGTCTTTGAAGACTTTTCTTGGTTAGACTTAGATAGACCGAATTACAATAATCCAACCTCGAAAGAATGATTGATTGTACAAGGACAGCAAAATGTTGTTGGTGGAAGCAGGATCTCACTTTCATCAGCATAAAGAAGCTTTTTTTTTTTTTACCAGAGAATTAAGATGGTCATTGAATAAAAGTGTTGAGTCTATAATGACACCCAAAACTTTACTTGAGAATTCGATCTGCAGAGAAGATCCAGATGGCAATGAAATGAACAAAGGTAGTTGATCAGGTTTTGGGCCAAGCCACAGTAGTTTGGTTTTGGACTCATTCAGCTTCATTTGCACAGTAAAGGCCCAAGACTGAAGTTTCATTATGCATGCTATTATATTCTCAGCGAGGTTTGTGAGATTCGAATCTATTAGACGCAATTTGGCAAGTCTTTTCTTACATGAACTCAAGTAAATGATGTTACAATAATCAAGGGTGTGTAAAATGGTAGATTGTACTAATATCCTAAAGGAAGCTGAATGAAAGAAATTTTTGATGGTTCTAAGTTTCCACAAAATTGCAAAACATTTTTTGATCATTTGATCAGTATGGTTCTCTACAGATAAATGACAATCTAGTGTTACACCCAAGATTTTAATTTTATTAGCTATTTCAGTTTTGACCATTGAGTTGGATAGTGGTCTCTGTGAGTTTGTCATTGGGACTAGCTAAAAAAAACCCTTGTTTTCCAGATTGAGTTTAACTTTGGACTCCACCATCCTTTTACTAAGCCGCGTTAGGGCTTTAACGCAGGAAATAGTGAGCGTTAAGATTGCCGCCCACACTAGACCTTAACGCCAGCATTGAGCTGGCGATAGTTCTAGAAGCCTAGCACGCGGTGTAGCACACAGTAGTTTCCTGTGTGCGCTAAAAAAAACGCTTGCGCAGCTTAGTAAAAGGAGCCCTTAAACTTGAAACCTGTAACGCATATAAGTACATTGTAGGCTTTAATCACTTTGGGTGTCCTGAAAACCAGACTTATCTTAGTGGTCCTTGAGGACATTAAAAGATTTTTCTCAGTATGTACCCAAAGGGGAAATGTTATTAACATTCATTGACTCACACTATTCTTTTTAAATCTCTTGCTTTTTAAAGCAAATGCTGCAATAAAAAAAACATACTGTCTAACATTAAAATATGCCTTTGTGCTCAGGATAATAATCATATTTATTATTTCCATAGCAACATGCACAAGGTCACTTCAACATTTGAAAATCAATGCTATCTTTCCACCACCATCACCATGTCTGTCCATGAATGAATATGCAAAGAAGCAGAAAAGCTCAGGACTGGGTTATACTGTTCTCATACCTGCGTCAGCCAAAGCTGTAAATGTTTTTTTCAAGCTCCATCGCAAACAGAAATGTGCAGGTCATTTTTAACAAGCTCCTTCGTCCACGCAGCACAAGAGATTTGAGAGAAAAAAAACTCTTTAACATAAGACTTAGTAGCTAAAGACAGGTTATACACCCTCTCCAAGGTAGGGAGAACGAGAGGGCACTCTCTAAAGTTAAAAGGGGATAGATTCCGTACGAACGTAAGGAAGTTTTTCTTCACCCAGAGAGTGGTAGAGAAATGGAACGCTGTTATAGGGGGAAACACCCTCCAGGGATTCAAGACAAAGTTGGACAGGTTCCTGCTGAACCGGAATGTACACAGGTAGGGCTGGTCTTGGTTGGAGCGCTGGTCTTTGACCTAGGGGCCGTCATGTGAGCGGACTGCTGGGCATGATGGACCTCTGGTCTGACCCAACAGAGGCACTACTTATGTTCTTATGATGTGAGGCAGGAGGTTTTAGCTCCCAGCAGCTAGTTAAGAAATATATTGTTAGTCTAATAAAAAAAGGTATCAGGGGAGGAATTTTATAAGCAAGGCCTATTTAAAATTTTTTTTAAAAAAGCACCTTTTAAAAACAAAATAAAAGACAACACACATATATGCTAGGAATGATAAAGAAGGGGATCACGAATAGATCGGAGAAGGTTATCATGCCGCTGTACTGGGACATGGTGCGCCCTTACCTGGAGTACTGCATCCAGCACTGGTCGCCGTACATGAAGAAGGACACGGTTATACTCGAAAGGGTCCAGAGAAGAGCCACTAAGATGGTCAAGGGGTTGGAGGAGCTGCCGTACAGCGAAAGATTAGAGAAACTGGGCCTCTTTGCCCTCGAACAGAGGAGATTGAGAGGGGACATGATCGAAACATTCAAGATAATGAAGGGAATAGACTTAGTAGATAAAGACAGGTTGTTCACCCTTTCCAAGGTAGGGAGAACGAGAGGGCACTCTCTAAAGTTGAAAGGGGATAGATTCTGTACGAACGTAAGGAAATTCTTCACCCAGAGTGGGAAATTCTTCCCAGGTGGGAAACTGTAACGCTCTTATAGGGGAAAACATCCTCCAGGGATTCAAGACGAAGTTAGACAAGTTCCTGCTGAACAAGAACGTATGTTAGTAGGGATAGTCTCAGTTAGGGTGCTGGTCCTTGACTAGAGGACTGCCGCGTGAGCAGACTGTTGGGCATGATAGACCACTGGTCTGACCCAGCAGCGACAATTCTTATGTTCTTTATGAAAAAGGCTCCCCAAATAAGCCCCTATAGCTTACAAATGCTCTCACACAACGTTATACCTGCTCCAAGTAGCTGCAACTTGGTTCATGGATTGTGTAAAGATACAGTACATGCATATTTTATAAAATCTGCATCCTTTGCAACTTCATCCCAATTATGTGCCTCCAAGAATGCCTATGATTACTTCTCATTTTGCATGCACACACATTTTTGAAAATTTAATTTAAAAATATACATTCAATTGTATTTATTATACATAAGAATAACATAACATAATAACAGATATCTATACCGCATAACTATATTTACTCATAGCATAAGATTATGCTATGAGTAAATACAGAGATAATGCAATACGCAAGAATTAGCTAGCTACAAATTTAGAAAAAAAAAAAGTTTTCTGTAATGTTTATAAAATATTGATCTGGTCAGTAATGGGCGGAATTCTTTATCGAATTGAGCTGCTTGTTAGGAAAGACAATTCCCATGATATTTCTTATTTTTACAGCCCTTAACAGAAGGGAACATAAATAGGGCATGGGATTGTCTACTGTTCCCGTGAATCATAGTAACAAATCTATCAACAAGGCAAAAAAATAAAATGAGGAAAAAAATACTTATGCAAGAAATGATCAACCATATGCCACTGAAGGGATCCACCTAGGAAACTGAAGGGGGTGGAAAAGGGAAAAGAGGGCTGAGAGTAACTCAACCAATAAAACAGAAAAAGGCAAATATATCAGCTAGAAAATATATATGATGAGTGGAACCCTTTGCAGACAACCACAGTAGTAGGATTAATCCTTTTCTCTAGGAAAGTTTTAAGCCGACAAGTCAAAAGTCAAAAGATTTATCGTCAAAATGTATGCAGCTAAAAATAAACCGTAAAAAGAAGCCGACATCCAAAGCCAACAATTTCTTACATCTAGCAAGGAAGGCCTTGTGCCTTTGTTGTGTCAACTTTGAAAAATGAGGAAATACAGCAAGTTTTCACCCAAGAATAGCATATATAAAAACTTAACACCCAGTTCTGCTCTGGCTCGATGGCAGAAGATACCACTATTGTAGCTTTAGATGAAACCACAGACAATGAATTTTCTAGAAAATCAGTTAGATCCAGACTGACTACAAAGACATCTTTTTATACTGCTGCCTCCTGCAGCAATATAAGACATCTGACTAATAAGTATGGACTCATGGCACTTTCCCCTCTCCCATTCACGTTTTCGGCACTCTCAATTTCACATAACCCCACATAATTTTGCCTTCCCCCCGGCACCCCGGCTTTTCTTGGTGGTCTAGCGGGCTTTCAGAGCAGGAGCGATCTTTCAGAGCAGGCTTTCAGAGCAGGAACTTCTACGCTCCTGCCCCGTGTAGTTCGCCAATAGGAAATGGCTGCCGTGAGCTCCCGTCGTAGTCTCTAGAGACTACGGGAACTCATGGCAGTCATTTCCTATTGGCGATCTACACGGGGCAGGAGCGTAGAAGTTCGCTCCTACCTCGAAATCCCACTAGACCACCAGGTAAGGCCGGGATGCCGGGAGGGAGGCAGGGGTGGGTCAGAGCCGGACCAGAAGATATACGCGGGTTTTTTTATTGCAAAACTCTTTTATTGATCAAAAGCACAATCAAAATCAACAAACCAATAAATACAGCGAGACCAAATTTTCAATACCAAAAAAAAAAAAAACCCAAACCCTCCCCCCACCCAAATAAAAAATATTAAAAAAAAAAAAAAAGGGGGCATGAAATTTCAGAAGAGCACAGGACATAAACCATACCAAAAATATGCAATCAAACATTCAATACATGGCTACGAGCATCGCGGTTTTTCTTAATTCGCGGTCCGGCTCTGCCCCTATCCCCCGCGAATAACGAGAGAGAAGTGTACTTCACGGATGGGAAGGATAGTCTATATAACTGGGTGCATGAATTACAGAAGTGGTGCTTTAATTAGTACTTACGCACACAAGTGCGATATTCTATAAGGTAGTGTATAACTGCAGAGATATGCACATGGGTGAGGTATGGGAGGAGCAAAGGCACATCTCCCACTTATGTATGTAACTTAGGAGAGTCCATTTACGCATGCCACCAACCAGGCATGCAAGGTTGCATCCAAATGTAGGTACACCAACTTGAGTTTATGCTAATATTCTGTAATGACATCTTGTGCACAGACATTGTTTAAAATTGGCACTCAGCACACCTAACCGGAGGCACCAAGTTATAGACTTAAACTCATGGGGCCTGATTCTGTATAGGATGCCGGTCTCAGCAGATGCCTAAGCGGCAGCTCAGAATTGCACACAGACATCCTATACAGAATTAACCAGCCTGATTCTGTAACTGGCGCACATGTCACGGGAGCTGGTTAGAGAATTGCGTTGCTACTGAGCTGATTGCAGCAAGGGAATCTCCCTGCCGTGATCAGCTCAGCGGCTGTGGCAGGGAAATCTTGCCCCCATGAACATCCCTGGTAGGATGGTATGCCTGATCCCTCCTGCAGCCACCCCTGAAACAATCCCCAGCAGGATGGATGCCCACTCCCTCCTGCCATCCCCCCCCGAACACATGATCCCCCAAACCCCCACCCTGACAAGGTTCACAAGATTCACATTGAGTTCTCAACCAGGTTACCTCTCCCCCACCCTCTGTTCCAGCTGTCCACACTGCCAAACTCCCTTTAACCCCTGCCACCTTTTCCTTCTTTTCTGAAACCACTGAAGAGGAAACTGTACATCTTCTCTCCTCCTCCAAACCTACTGCCTGCTCCTCAGATCCGATTCCCACCTACATACTCAGTGCAATCTCTCCCATCAACCCTCCTATCTGTCACATCCTTAACCTGTAACTCTCCACTGCAACTGTTCCCAATGTCTTCAAGCATGCCATAGTTACACCTCTCCTCAAAATCCCTCACTAGACCCCACATGCTCCTCCAACTATCACCCCATCTCCTCCTCCCTTTCTTATCCAAGCTACTAGAACGTGCTGTTCACTGCCACTGCCTGGACTTCTTTTCATCTCAAGCTATTCTTGACCCACTTCATTCTGGCCCTTGCTAAAGTCTCTAATGACCTGCTTCTGGCCAAATCCAATAGCCTCTACTCTATTCTCATTCTTCTCGATCTATCTTCTGCCTTCGGTACTGTTGATCACCACATACTTCATACTCCTTGATACACTGTCCTCACTGGGATTGCAGGGTTCTGTTCTCTCCTGGTTTTCATTCCCTCTCTCCCATTGCATTTTTAGTGTATGCAATGGGGGATCCTCATTCACTGCTCTCCCACTATCAATTGGTGTACTTCAGGGCTCTATCTTGGGACCTCTCTTTTTCTCCATAATACCCACTTCCTCAGTGCACTGATCTCCTTCCATGGTTTTCAGCATCACCGAGTACAGTTTGCTGACGATCCACACCAGGCATCTCTATAGGAACTCAGGCCCAAGTCTCAGCCTGTGTATCCAACATTGCCACCTGAATGTTTCACTGCCATCTAAAATTGAATATGGCCACGACTGAGCTCCTTATCTTCCCGCCTAAACCACCTTCCCCCTCCCCCCTTCTCTATCTCTGTGGATAATATTCTTCTCCTCCCTGCCTCGTTGGCTCACAACCTTGGGATTATCTGTGATTCCTCTTTCTCGTTCTCTGCTCAGATCCAACAAGCTGCTAAACTCTGTTGCTTCTTCCTCTATATTATTATCCAAATCCAACCTCTGCTTTCTGAGCCCTCTACCAAAACCTTAAGACTACTGCAACTTGCTTCTCTCAGGTCTCGTTCAACCATCTCGCTCCCCTTCAATTCTCGCAAAATTCTGTTACACAACTTATATTCTGTGAGAGCTGCCACGCTCACATTACTGCTCTCCTCAAGTCACTTCACTGGTTCCCCATCCATTTCTGAATACAGTTCAAACTCATCTTACTGACCTACAAGTGCACTCACTCTGAAGCCCTCCAATCTCTCTCCCTTTTGCTCCCCTGTGTGAACTCCATTCATCAGGCAAGTCCCTCCTATGTCCATCCTATCCATTCTCTTTGCAAGAAATTATATGTCCTGTCTGTCCAATTATATTGTAAGCTCTTCCAAGCAGGGACCGTCTATTGCGTGTTGATTATACAGCACTGCATATGCTTTTCAGTGCTATAGAAATGCTAAATAGTAGTAGCAGTAGAAATATAAACACATGGTGAACACAGCTATATTTACCCACTCTGACAGAAGATATCTTTCAAACTCAAACATCAAGATACCTAACTCAGTGGTTAGTACCCAAATACCTACTGATAACTGTTTTTTAGAAACATAGAAACATGATGGCAGATAAAGGCCAAATGGCCCATCTAGTCTGCCCATCCGCGGTAACCATTATCTCTTTCTCTCCCTGAGAGATCGCATGTGCCTATCCCAGGCCCTCTTGAATTCAGACACAGTCTCTGTCTCTGTCTCCACCACCTCTTCCGGGAGACTGTTCCACACATCTACAGGAGGGACCCGATGCCAGATCGGTTGCGGGAGACCTCTCTGCAGAGGGGAGCAAGACTAGAAAAGGAGCCGCGGAGAGAGATTTACATCAAGGGGTCGAAGGAATCAGTTCAACTCCCTCGGAGAAGACCCTAACAGATGTCTGGAAAGTTCTCCAGGGAATGAATGGGACGATTCAAAAATCAGCTGAAGAAACAACTTCTTCGGTAAGCAAAGATGACTCTCTTACAAAAACAGTATCAAACATGAAAATTGATGATTTGAAGTTCAGTTACCGAGGACATAACTGCTCTAAAAACTGTTACAGAGACTTTGACTAAAGATAAATTAATGGTTCATAAGAAGATAGAGCAGTTAGAAAATTTCAACAGAAGATTAAACTTGAGGAAACTGAATTTTCCCAGAACATCGGAATGTTCTTCAGTAGAATTATTTAGTAAATATATGGTTCAAATATTGTTTTTTGCTCTTGAAGCTATTCCTCCACTGAATAAAATCTATTATTTACCTGGTTCAAATAAACACCAAGGGAGCGAAATACCACCGACAATTCAGAACATACAAGATCCCCAAAATCAAAATCAAGCAATGGATCAGGGAAACATATCAGAAATTTTGGAAATATCCATCACAATAATTACTGCTTAACTCTTCTTTCGTAAGGCACAGACCCCTTTCATGGGACAAAGAGTATGGATTTTCCCAGATGTAAATAAAGAAACCCAAGAAAGGAGGAAACTTTTTCTTGTAATAAGGCAAGAGACAAAAAATTTAGGTGCCACTTTTCAGCTGGTTTATCCATGCAAGTGTCTCATTAAATACTTAGGAATAAAATATACTTTTTTTTTAGCCCAGAACATCTCAGGAGCTTTCTGGACTTAAAGAAGATCTCTAGGGCTTAATGGGTTTAAGATTAAATAGGAGTGATACCCGTAAATGCCCGATTAACTAGAATTTTCTTTTTTCCTCTATAAGATAGTGAAGTCTCACATGTAAGCCGATCCCCCTAATGTCTTTAATTGGGGTCTAATGAGAATGTAAAAGTAATATTGTTTCATTATATTTTGCTTATTTGTTGCTACTGTTTCGATTTACTAACGCAAGGGTTTTACTTGTACTGATTTACAAGTTACAAATAAAGAATTTAAAAAAATAAAAAATGTTAAAGAGAACAGGCCCGAGAACAGAACCTTGAGGCACACCACTGGTAACATCCCTTTCCTCAGATCCATACATACTTCAAGTCAACCTAGATAACAATATGTACACACAAAGAACAGCAAGTACACGAGACAGTGTCATCCATACTATGCCCTCTAAGCTGAGTGGGAGTCCTTCAGCTAAAGTCTTGCCAGTATGAGTTGCTCTTTCATTATCACATTTTCAATAGCGAGAGTCAGAAAAACTCCGCAGGACTCCAGGAAACCTGCCTGATTGAAAAACACAATATTGATGCACTGCTCCCCCACTGGCAGAAACGCACAACTTAGAAAGAACAGTAGTTGTCTGGTCTCGTGAAAATGGATTCTATATATTACTTCAGTTCTCCCTTATCCACAAGTATTTCAAAGACATTTGCACAAGCTGCAAAACACATTCTCCAACTAGCTCGGCAGATATTTGACACTGTACTAATAACATTTACTTCTAGACAAGATTTCCATTTTACACATTTCCAAACTCTGAAGAAATAAGGAAACTGGGTGAAAGACTGTTTCCAAAGAATATTTTAAAAATTAAAGGTACAGAAACACAACAAAATCTTTTTCAGAGAAAGGAAAATGGTAAAACCAGAGGACATAATTTGAGGTTGAGGGGTGGTAGATTCAAAGGCAATGTTAGGAAATTCTACTTTACGGAGAGGGTGGTGGATGCCTGGAATGCGCTCCCGAGAGAAGTGGTGGAGAGTAAAACTGTGACTGAGTTCAAAGAAGCGTGGGATGAACACAGAGGATCTAGAATCGGAAAATAATATTAAATATTGAACTAAGGCCAGTACTGGGCCTTAGACTTGCACGGTCTGTGTCTGTATATGGCCGTTTGGTGGAGGATGGGCTGGGGAGGGCTTCAATGGCTGGGAAGGTGTAGATGGGCTGGAGTAAGTCTTAACAGAGATTTCAGCAGTTGGAATCCAAGCACAGTACCGGGTAGAGCTTTGGATTCTTGCCCAGAAATAGCTAAGAAGAAAAAATAAAAAAATTTAAATTGAATCAGGTTGGGCAAACTTGATGGACCATTTGGGTCTTTATCTGCCATCATCTACTATGTTACTATGTTCTTTATTATTGAGTACAGACAATACAGTTGCACAGTGGCACCAGCCAGCTACTCTGAACTCTTACAAAGAGACCGACTGGGGCCTGTTGAAAAGAGAAGGAAGAATGATTTTTTTTCCACCAGGAAACAGAACAAACATCTACTGACAAAAACTAGTTGGAAAGAAATGAATTGAAGTTAAAGAGAATGTTTTACAATATTCTAGGATACGATAGTTTGGTAGCTGTGTTAGTCCATTTTTAAAGGTAATGAATAGTATATACGATATATGATGTGCTGAAACTGACAAAAAAAATCATATGGCTCTGTTTTAAAGATGATTTATGGCTTCTTTTAAGGATAACTTTGTAGTCTGCACCATTGTGCCGACAGGGTTTTCTGACAGATGTTAACTTAATCTTTTTGATCATGCTGAATACAGAGTCACCAGTTTACCACAGAATCAGAGAACTTTCAATTCACAGCATTTCTCCTTTTGAGCTGAGCAAATACTTTGGCCCTACACTTGCGTGATGTCCTGCTTCCATTTCAGCGTCTGGCATTCAGCACCCCTACTGTGGGATAGCACAAAATTGCTCGAGAAAAGCAACATTCCTGTAACCTAAGGCGCCAGAACATTATCAGAGTCAGAAATCAATATAGATTTTTCTTTTGTTCAGATTAACTATTTTTTTTATTTACTTATTTATTTATTTAGTTCCAGAACGGGTTGAATAATAACATTCATAACAGTTAGTAAACAAGACACATAACAGTTAACAACAAGGAACAAAGACTAAGGCGATAGGGTACAGTGAGATGAGTCTAGATCAGTTGTTCTGGATTAGCAGATACTTGAAGCCTGAAGCTTGCACAGGAAGAGTCAGTATGTGCAAAGGGAGAGAGTCAGTTTGAATATCTATTAAGAATACTGTGGTTTGGGAGTAATCGTTTTAGGGTCATTCTCAATTCTGGCCTGGTCATCTGACAGTTGCTATATTTAGCAGTAGAGATAATAGACAATGATCATGTGGGTGTCCCAGGGCTGAAGATACTTTTTCATTTGCACAGTACCCACAGAATGAATGGTTTTTCTTCCCATGCAGAAAGCTATGGTTTCCCCAGTCTCCTGTGTTCCTGGCTCCTGCAGGCTTCCCATTTAGAGTGGAACCTCATATCAAAAGTAAAGAATAATGAGGGACACACACCAACAGGGGACAGATCCATCACTGGTCCGTGGATCAGCGGTTGAAGAACTGTGATCTATGTGATGAGCATGAGTGAGAAGTGTGAATGAAGTGTTTTATATAAAATATAGCACTTGAAACAAATAAAGGGACTAGGATGTGAAGTTATGAGGTGAGGTGGTACCTCTATTTGAGCCAAGGCGGGCTGAGGGTTCAGCCATGACTTTGCTGAAGTCGCTTGAAGCTACATTGTGAATTGTGACTTTCCAATATTCCTATATGTGTTAAGAGTTTTGCGATCAAACATGAAAATAGACAGACAGCAAAAATCCAGGTAGGTTATTTTATAGTGAAGCTCTAAATCAGGGAGATCACATGTGTCAAACACAAGGCCCGCGGGGCTGAATCCGGTCCACCTGGCCTTCTTATGTGGCACGCGGCAATGCTCCCGAACTTCCCCTTCTCAAAGCCCAGCATATCCTCCCTCCCGCGCCGGTCTGACATCGCCATCACGTCGGAAAGTCTGCCAGCTTCGGAAGCGATTCGCCAGTGTTGTCCATGGCTCCCCCTCCTGCCTTCCGTCTACCACAGTCCACCCGGGTGGAAACAGGAAGTTGCGCGTCACTGGAGACAGACCGCGGCAGGCGAAAAGCAGGAGGGGGAGCCACATACAACACTACCAACTCGCTGAGGCCAGCAGACTCCTCGGCTTGGCGGCAACATCGGACCGGCGCCTGAGGGAAAGACACACTGGGCTGTTAGGAGAGAGGGACCAGCGCTGGAGGGAAAGGCATGCTGAGCTGTGAAGAGAGCGAGATGAAGGGATAGAGGTTGGACCTGGGGTAGTGTGGAGAATGAAGGAAAAAGATACTTGAAGGGAGAACCGTTGGGTAGAGAAAGGGAGAAATGGTGGACCTGGGGGGAGGGAGGGAGGCAGGCAGACAGGGGGAGAGATGGGATGGGGGCAGTTTAAAAGAGAAAGGGAGAGAAGTTGGATCTGGAGATGGAGAATTGATAGGTAGCTGAAAATTTAAAAAGGAGAAGGATGAGAAAGAGGGTGAGATTTGAGTGGACAGAGGCAGAAAAGAAAAAAAGGAGAAAAGTTGAAAGGGAAAAATTAATATGTTAGAGACAGGGACTGGAGCAAGAGAGAAGAGGAGAAAAAAAATGGACAGCAGACACTGCGAAGAGAACTAGAAGATAGACAAAATCAGAAAGAGAAACTGGGACTAAAAGCAAAATAACCAAATAAAAGGTAGAAAAAATAATTTTATTTTCTGTTTTGTGATTAGAATGTGTCAGATTTGAAATGTGTATCCTGCCAGAGCTGGTGTTAGACAGCAAGCGTGAACTAGGACCTAAAAGAGAGGAAAAGTCTTTTTTAATTATTTTGTAGCTGGTGTGGGGTTGGAGGGGTTGTATCCCTATACTTCTACTGAGACTAACCCTCCTCCTTTCCTGGCACGAAGCGTGGGATTTTTGCAGCAGCGGCAATTGATCCGACGCTCACAGAAGTTTTGTGAGCGTCATCGCCGCTGGCACTGGGGCCCACGCTGTGCGTCAGCAAAGGAGTGGGGAAGTATCTTACTAAAAAAAAATCCTGCCCGTGACTTAAGTTTGACACCCCTGAGGTAGATAATCAAGGACCACTTTAGTGTAGGGAGGTATCATCGCTGAAACACAGTCATGTTGCATCCCTACACTAAAATGGTCTTTGATTGCCTACCTGATTTAGAGCTTCATTATAAAAGTAACCTACCTGGATTTATGCTTGCATCTCACTGTATTGTCTGTCTATCAACTCGTGAGGTATTGGTTGTTCCCTCTTTGTTTCCACAGAAATGAAATAAAGCATACAGATCAGACACTGTTCCACTATTGGCAACAACATGGCATTCTTCATGAAATGAGTTAGCCCTGTCTTCCATCAATTATAAAGGAAAGATGTTCAGAGGTTACACAGAATCAGCCCTCTAATGAAGCACAGTTAGCTTGCAAATGTGAGATCACTAAGATGAAACAGATATAAATACTATTATATTTATGAACAATCACCTATGTGAAACAGGGTGCTCTACTCAGGCAGCGTGCTCCAAAACAAATCAGTTGACTTTGATCGGTGTTAATTTGCAGCTTTCCTTGAAGCTGGAAGTCTTGGTTAAGAATGCGTTCTCAGATTACTGCCTACGCTGACTTTCCCCGATAGCAAAATGGTCCTACTACTATTTATCATGTCTATAGCACTATCAGGCATACACAGCGCTATATGTCAAACACGGAATAGACAAACCCTGCAGACAAGCTGGACCAAAAGGTGCATCTATACACAGTGATCAGATGAAAAATTATAGAGGGAAAGCAAGACAGGAGGGTTGAAAGCAGGTTCAAAGAAATGGGCTTTGAGCATGGATTGGAACCCCGCCAGAGATGGAGCTTGATATATCGAGGCAGGCGGTTTGTTCCAGGGATACAGTGCAGCAAAGCAGAATGGATGGAGTCTGGAGCTGGCCGTAGAGGAGAACTGTACAGATAAGAGAGACTTACCCGATGAGCAGAATTCCCAGGGAGGAGTATAGGGAGAAATGAGAGAGGAGAGATACTGAGGAGCTGCAGAGTGACTACACTTGTAGGTCAGTAAGAGTTTGAACAGTATACAGAAACAGATAGGGAGCCAATGACGTGACTTGAGGAGAGGAGTACAGTGTTTCCCCGGTGGTTCGCGGTCCCGGTCATTCGCGCTATTTTCGGACCGCGAACCGCTGACAAGGAGAGGGCAGTGGGAGAGGCAGGAGAGAGCAGCCAGAGCGCCGCGAGTGCAGGAAATCACTTGTGGTACGCTCTGACCGCCTCTTCCTGCACGAAGTCGGGCCTTATCCAATCAGGAGCTGCTTTGAGAGAGAGAGAGAGACTTTAAGCCCATTACACTAAAGGGTGCTAGATGTGTCTGTCTGCCTTTCTTTCTGTCTCTCTCTCCCTGACCCCCTGCCTATCTCTCTCTGGCCCCCCAAGCAAACCAAGATTGCTCCCTGCCCCCCAACACACCCCTCCCCCCCAAAGCAGCCCCTTTTCCTTCTCCCCCTCCACTTCTTTCTATCTGTCTCTCTTCCTGGCCCCCCGAGCAAACCAAGATTGCTTCCTGTTCCTCAGCACACCCCTCCCCCAAAGCAGCCTCTTCCCTCTCCCCCTCCACTTCTTTCTATCTATCTCTCTTCCTTCCCCCCCGAGCAAACCAAGATTACTGCCTGCCCCTCAGCACACCCCTCCCCCAAAGCAGCCCCTTTCCCTCTCCCCCTCCACTTCTTTCTATCTGTCTCTCTTCCTGGCCCCCCGAGCAAACCAAGATTGCTTCCTGCCCCTCAGCACACCCCTCCCCCAAAGCAGCCCCTTTCCCTCTCCCCCTCCACTTCTTTCTATCTGTCTCTCTTCCTGGCCCCCCGAGCAAACCAAGATTGCTTCCTGCCCCTCAGCACACCCTTCCCCCAAAGTAGTCCCTTTGCCTCTCCCCCTCCACTACTTTCTATCTGTCTCTCTTCCTGCCCCCCCGAGCAAACCAAGATTGCTGCCTGCCCCTCAGCACACCCCTCCCCCAAAGCAGCCCCTTTCCCTCTCCCCCTCCACTTCTTTCTATCTGTCTCTCTTCCTGGCCCCCCCCCCCGAGCAAACCAAGATTGCTTCCTGCCCCTCAGCACACCCCTCCCCCAAAGCAGCCCCTTTCCCTCTCCCCCTCTACTTCCCTGTGCAGCAGTAGCAGCCAGACGCCTCGCAGCACCTCGAAGACACCCTCTTGCCGTTGCTCTCACTGCCGCACGCGCCACAAGCCACAAATGGAACACGGCACAGAAGCAGAAATCACAGCGGCAGGGATCACGTCGTTACAACAGCGCATGCGCGGGTAAGGGTTTTATTATAGAGGATAACCCACCTAGGTTATAGGTAGGCCACAGTAAATGTTGGAATGCCCTCAGATGTGCTCAAAAACTCTTTTTCATTAATATCCAGAAACTAGATGGATGGCTAATATGTCTGGACTTCTTTCAGCGTTTAAAACCCTTATCTGCATATCCCATTCATCTTCCCCTCTCCTCCCTGCAGAAATTGTTGATAGGGCAAGGTTAACAGGAAGACTGTGGAGGAGAAGAGGAGCTGGGAAAAGGTTGTTCTTATGCTCTACAAGTTAAGTTTCTGCATGTGATCTGAAGGGGAGAGAAGAGAAACAAAGTCCTCCCCCACCTCCCAAAAAATGGCCAAATGCATTTCTATGAGAAGCAATCCAACAGCTGCAGGATACAAACATTGATTTACTGTAAATATAGCAATTAAGAAGTTCCATCATTCAAACAGCCATCTCCTCAACTCCGCTCCTGATTACAGACAGCGGACCAACACGGACATGAAAGGCACAAACATGCACCGACATACCAGTCCAGACACATTTCTGGGTCAGGTCTTCCAATCCTCATTATCTGAAGCATACATCAACTCACACTGGCTACCAATCCAAGAAAGGATACTATTTAAATTCTACTGTATGTTACTTAAAGCCTTAAACGGAGACAGCCCAACCTACCTGAACAACCGCCTCATCCAAACCACCTCAATCAGACAAGAAAAAACACACACCCCATTCACACACCCCTCAATCAAAGAAGCAAAACAGAAAAAAAACTATACGATGGCCTCCTGGCCACTCAAGCAGCTAAACTAGATAACCAAATCTCCAATCTACTGATGACGACACCAGACTACAAGACGTTCAGAAAAGAAATAAAAACTATACTCTTCAAGAAATTCCTGAAACAGCTCTAACTTCAAACTTACCGTCCTTCCCCCCTCCCTCTTCCCGCCAAACAGAAACTATATAACCTACTCTTTACCTTCTAGAAAGGACAAATGTTCTTCCATTGTAGCCCTCCGTTTTTTTATCTCTTTTGTAATCCGCCTTGAACCGCAAGGTAATGGCGGAATAGAAATCTCTAATGTAATGTGGGGATGCCACAGTTCCAGGAAGGGGAGGATGCAGTGAATCCTAGTTACACCAATATCTAGTGGCCAGACTGAGGTCCTGTAGTTTCTGGGTTCCAAAGGAAGCTCTGATAAAACGACCTCCATCCAATGTCCCTAGTTGCGGGCTGCTTCTGCTGCCTGCATTGAATCGGCGAAGTAAATTGAGAGAGGGACAAGGAAAATCCCTCATCAGCTGCGAATGAAGACTCAGGATGCCAGAGTTCCTCAGAGACTGGGTGTCTGGGTCTGATTGGGATTTATTAACCACCTTTATAAGCTTTGAAATGGACTTGGTTCAAGAACACTTGTTAGCAGGAGGTTTGGAACGGTGCTTAATTTAGGGATCACCTTAAAATGTTAGTGTTAATTTAAAAAAAAATGCTATGGAAGAAATTTAAGAGCAAACTGGGACATCCATGAACAAACTTTTTAGAAGTATTTCTTCTCCAAATAACTAAAACATCAAAACCTAGGGCTCCTTTTACGAAGCCGCATTAGCGGCTTCAGCGCGCGCGACTTTTAATCAGGCGCTAGCCAGAAAACTAACGCCTGCTCAAGAGGAGGCGGTAGCGGCTACCGCGGCTGGCGGTTTAGCGCGCTCTTAGGCACGTTAAACCGCTAACGCGCCTTCGTAAAAGGAGTCTCTAGAGCTTAAAGAGATTTGGGGCTCCTTTTACAAAGCCGCGTTAGCGGCGTCAACGCGCGCGACTTTTAATCACGTGCTATCCCCCGCGCTAGCCAGAAAACTACCACCTGCTCAAGAGGAGGCGGTAGCGGCTAGCGCGGCCGGCAGTTTAGCGCGCGCTATTTTGCGCGTTAAACCGCTAACGCACCTTTGTAAAAGGAGCCCTTTGACTACCAGAAAATTATAATATTGTCATATTTAATGAATTATTGCACCTTTTAAAACCTATGTTCGTTATTAAACCCATACCCGACTCACGCCTGCAACCAATCTGGATGACCTGAAGCAATATCTAGGGAAGGGGTAAAACGCGGACCTCATGGACCTCACGGATCTAAAACCGCGCGTCCTTAAAAATCCGAGGTCCGTGCCACTTTTAGTCTCTGGCTCCGACAGAGCTCTATGACAATTTAACTCTGACGGATCCTAATGCTTTTCCCTCCCTATGTTAGGATCCGTCAGAGTTAAATTGTCATAGAGCTCTGTCGGAGCCAGAGACTAAAAGTGGCACGGACCTCAAAAGTGGCGCGGACCTCGGATTTTTAAGGATGCGACGTGCAGTTCAGATCCGTGAGGTCCGCGAGGGAGCCGGGGGCCTGCGCTGAGCTGCAGGGAAAGCGAAGGCGGACTTGTCAATGCACGGACCTCGGATTTTTAAGGACGTGCGGTTTTAGATCCGCGAGGTCCGTAAGGTCCGCGTTTTACCCCCTTCCTCAATATCTAGGCTCCTCTTTACACAATTTGAAAGTTGTAGCCTGTTGGAGTCAGACTGAAAACAAATGCACGATATAAGCAGGGGAAAGGCAAAATAAAAAGCCTGCAGGCTACCAGTTTAAAAACCAACAAACAAACAAAAAATAGCAAAGCACAATCTTCTGCAACAAAATGCTGATTTCCTGGGTTTGCATTTGTAGTCGATCTACAGCAGCACATCAGATCAGGAAGACTTCTGCCTATCACCTATTCTTCACATACACCTTTGTATATAAAGCGACTAATGTAATAGGTAGAAAGATTCCGCGATACAGAAAAGAAAGCAACCATAACCCAAGACAAAGGGCTCCTTTTATCAAGCCGCGCTAGCGGTTTAACGCGCGCTAAACCGCGGGACGCGCCAGCCTGCTACCGCCTCCTCTCGAGCAGGCGGTAGTTTTTGGCCAGGGCGGGGGTTAACGCGCGATGAAAAGTCTCTCGCGCGCGTTAACTTCGCTAGCGCGGCTTGATAAAAGGAGCCCAAAGATACTAAAAGCAAAAGATTAAAGGGTCAAAATAAGGACAGAAAAGGAGAAAATCGGGGAAAAAAAAAAAAGGAAGCAACGGGGGGGGGGGGAAAAAAAGAAGAAAACGTCCACAAAGGAGGACAAAAATTAATAAAAGAAAAAGGGAGGAAGGGGAAATGAGACGCTGCCCTACCTGGGAAGGAAGGGAGAGGGCTGCCCCCGGCCTCTCTGCAGCCCGGCGCCCCGCATGTCACCGGCCCTGGGCGGGCTGCGGGCTCTCTCTGCCCCCCCGCCCGGCCGTCCCAGCGCTGCCGCTACTCCTCCGTCACCGCTGCCTCCGTCTGCTCCGCTCGTCTCCTGCGCGCGGCGACGACAGCTACTGCCGCTGCCATGGAAATGCCAGAGGCGAGCGCCGATTGGCTGCCGGGAATTCGGCTGTCTCGAGCTCGCTGATTAGTCGGCCGCCGAGGGGGCGGGGCTGGCCTCAGCGTTCCAGTGTCCAGTATTTCGTTACGGGTTGTATTTTCCCTTTGTTCCACCCTAGTCTTCTATTTCCGTCCCCCCCCCCACCCTCCCTTTTTTTTCCCGGGGCTGTTGCTGCAATAGCAGCCTTTTAGGAATGGGAGGTTTTACACTTCCTGCTGCTGTTGCATCATTTGCAGGATAGTACATGCTTCTGGCAGTCCTGCTGCTAAAATGTGCAAAACACCAGATCTGAGAATTTGAAACATACCAGAAAAATTCCCCAAGATTTGGAGGGCATTAGTGCAATCTGTTTGTGTTAAACTGGTACAAGTTGGCATATAAGAAACATTTGATCCACCCAGCTTTGTATTTCCTTCAAGTAATTTTCAGGACCCTGGATCCTCCCCTCTGATATACATACATAGCAAAGTTCAATATATTTTTACAGGAGTGTTCAGAGGTGGGTGGAATGATAATATATGTAAAGCTAATTATCAAAGTTTCAAAAAGGAAGATCTTAGGGATTGATATTTTATATGGACAAGAGATTTAATTGAAGATATTCAAAAAATAGCTGAGAAAGGGGAAGTACTACTAAGAGGTGATTTTAATATGCCAAATGTTGATTTGGGGTCTTCTAACAAGTAATTTTAATATGCCAGATGTTGATTGGGGCATCCTTACTTTGGGGTCTTCTAACAGGTGATTTTAAAATGCCAGATGTTGATTGGGGCATCCTTACTTTGGGGTCTTCTAACAGGTGATTTTAAAATGCCAGATGTTGATTGGGGCATCCTTACTTTGGGGTCTTCTAACAGGTGATTTTAAAATGCCAGATGTTGATTGGGGCATCCTTACTTTGGGGTCTTCTAACAGGTGATTTTAAAATGCCAGATGTTGATTGGGGCATCCTTACTTTGGGGTCTTCTAACAGGTGATTTTAAAATGCCAGATGTTGATTGGGGTATCCTTACTTTGGGGGTCTTCTGGATAGAAGTAGGGAGATCCTGCATTTTCTACAGGGGGAACTATTCCAGCAGTTGGTAATGGAACCCACATGGGATGGGATCATACTGGACTTGGTGTTAATGAATGGGGAATGCATTGTTTATGTTATACTGCAGTGATCTTCATTATTTTTTTTAAGCTGGAGCCACTTTGGATCCAACTCAGCTGAAGGAAAGCCACCAGCTATCTTCCCATGTGAGGCTGTGACACTGCTGACCAGTGTGTGTCAATGACATCTACTCAGCAGCCTGTCTTCAAACTTGTGTGTATGCTGAAGAAGACAGGCATTTCCAAATGCATTTTTTTCATCTCCTGAGAAGTGTCTTCTTCAAGCATGTGGCTTTTCCTCCTATCCATTTTCTCTTTTGCCACGAGCTTGGGTAGAGAGGCAAAGAGTAGCATAAAAACAGCAAGAATGATGATGAGGGCTGCCCCAAGAGGACTTCAGGGGTTGTGACTGGCAGTACATTGTTATAGTGGGTGATCTCTAAACTAAACTAAAGCTTAACTTTGTCTACCGAGTCATGATTCTGAGAAGGCTGGACTCGGTTTACAGCAATTAAATAAAGAGGGAATGATTTACAAATGATAAATAGAAGATAATAGCAAAATTTCAAAAGAATTCATTTTCAAAATGTTTGGCAAATAGAGTAGTTTTTAAAGATTTACGGAAAAATTGAAATGAACTGGAACTCCTTAAAAAAAAGGGGAGTTGAGAGAGTTTAAAGACCAAAGATTGACTGAAGATCTTGACTCCTTTAATCCCTTTTGTAGAAGGAAGGGAGAGTTTAAATTGTTGGATACCTCTTGCACAGGAGAATCGGTAAACATGACGAGCAACGAAGCTAGTGAAAGGTATGGAGAACCTGGACTACGAGGAACAACTTAGGAGACTGGGGTTGTTCTCCCTTGAGAAGAGGAGACTGCGAGGGGATCTGATCGAGACTTTCAAAATACTGAAAGGATTCGACAAAATGGAGCAGGGAAAGCAGTTATTTAAAAAGTCCAATGTGACAAGGGCAAGAGGACATAGACTGAAGCTGAGGGGGGACAGGTCCTGGACGAATATCAGGAAGTTCTATTTCACGCAGCGAGTGATGGACACCTGGAATGCTCTCCCAGAGGAAGTAATAGCAGAATCCACCGTTCTAGGATTTAAGGGTAAACTAGATGCACATAGAGTGATACGGGTAAGGGTAAATTAGATGCACATCTCCCTTGAGAAGCATACAGTGATATGGGGACTAAAACTATGCCAGGGTACACCTGGCGGTGCCTCCACGTGTGCGGATCACCGGACTTGATGGACCCAGGGTCTGATCTGGAGATGGCAATTCTTATGTTCTTATGTTCTAAGGAATAAATGGATTAAAGATACCATGTACAAAAAATACAAGTGCATTTAAATTTAATTCTAAAATAAACCGGGAGCCAATGAAGACTTTGAAATAAAGGGGTCACATGGTCAAATTTACGTTTTCCAAAAATCAGCTTCGCAGCAGTATTCTGAATTAATTGTAATCTATGAAGACAAATTTTTGTAATGCTGAGGTAAATAGCGTTACAGTAATCAAGATGAGATAATATAATTGATTGAACTAAGATAGAAAAAGATGTAAGAACATAAGAAGTTGCCTCTGCTGGGTCAGACCAGAGGTCCATCTCGCCCAACAGTCCGCTCCCGCTGGGGCCCATCAAGTCCATGACCTGTAAGGTGATCCTTGTCTAAAACCCTTTAATCCCCTTTATCCTTCTATCTATACCCTTTCATAATCCAATCCCTACCTCTATCTGTATCGCTCAGTCCCCGTATCCTTCAGGAATTTATCCAGTCCTTCTTTGAAACCCCGTAGTGTACTCTGTCCTATCACAACCTCTGGGAGCGCATTCCAGGGGCCCACCACCCTCTGAGTGAAAAAGAATTTCCTAGCATTGGTTCTGAACCTGTCCCCTTTCAATTTCTCCGAGTGCCCCCTTGTTCTTGCGGTTCCCAATAGGCTGAAGAATCTGTCCCTATCTACCTTCTCTATGCCTTTCAGGATCTTGAAAGTCTCTATCATATCTCCTCTGAGTCTCCGCTTTTCCAGGGAGAAAAGCCCCAACCTTTCTAACCTGTCTGCGTATAAAAGGTTTTCCATACCTTTTATCATTTTCGTCGCTCTTCTCTGAACCCTCTCTAGTATCGCCATGTCCTTCTTTAGGTACGGTGATCAATATTGGACAAAGTACTCCAGATGCGGGCGCACCATCGCATGATACAGCGGCATGATGACTTCCTTTGTTCTGGTTGTGATCAGTGTTCCCGCTAAGCTGCGCTGGCGTGCGCTGGCGCACAAAATATTAACTGGCAGCGCACAAGTTTCTCGTCACAGCGCACACACGTGCTTGCAGGCAGGCGAGCTGGCAGTCCATGTAACGCATCGCAAAGGTAAGGGGAGGCTGGGGGAGGAATCGGACGTCGGGGTGGGGGTGTTTTAATGTATTTATACTTTTGTGTAGAAGCTGGAATTGATAGATTGTCTAGAAATTGAAAGCATCAAACGTATTGTCTTCTGGACTGTTTTTAATTTACAGTTTACACATATGGATGTAACAGACATAACTACATTTGTTGTAAAACATTTATTAAGATATCATTTCATCCCTACAATTTCTGTAGACTGTTTTAAAATAAATTTGAGTTTTTCTGGTAAAAAAAAAAAAAAAAATTAAGAATTTTGTACTTTCAAGAATTAATGCGTTGTTTTGTGTTCTTAAAAATATTATTTAACGTTATTTAATTTAGCGTGTAGGCCTAAAATTCCTTTGAATACCTCGTCCTCATGTATCAGCAACTTTGACAACATATTTATTTGGCTCATAACTTGCTGGCGCCCGATATTTTTAGCTCACAGTGAAAAAAGTTTGCTCACAACACCCGCCCGCTTAGAGGGAATACTGGTTGTGATACCCTTCTTAATAATACCCAACATTCTGTTTGCTTTCTTTGAGGCACTTCATTGTTGTATCCACCAGCACACCCAAGTCTTTTTCAAGGTTACTTTCCCCTAGTACTAATCCCCCCATTTTGTAGCTCAACATCAGGTTCTTTTTCCCTATATGCATGACCTTACATTTCTCTATATTGAAGTTCATTTGCCATTTATTTCCCCACTCCTCCAGTTTGTTTAGGTCCCTTTGTAGGACTTCACATTCCTCCGCGGTTTTAACCCTGCTACAGAGTTTAGTGTCATCCGCAAATTTTATAACTTCACACTTCGTCCCTGTTTCTAGGTCATTTATAAATACATTGAACAGCAGCGGTCCGAGCACCGACTCCTGCGGAACACTGCTCGTGACCCTCCTCCAGTCCAAGTAGTGACCCTTCACTCCAACCCTTTGCTTTCTGTCTGCCAACCAGTGTTTAACCCATCTATATACGTCCCCTTCCACCCCATGGTTCCACAGCTTCCTAAGTAGCCAATCATGGGGTACCTTGTCAAAGGCTTTTTGGAAGTCAAGATAAATGATGTCTATGGGTTCCCCTTTGTCCATCTGGCTGTTTATCCCTTCAAAGAAGTGCAGTAAGTTCATTTGGCACGATCTTCTCTTGCAGAAGCCATGCTGGCTCGCTTTCATTTGTCCATTTTTTTCTATGTGCTCACAGATGCTGTCTTTTATCAGTGCCTCCACCATCTTGCCTGGAACTTAAGTCAAGCTTACCGGCCTGTAGTTCCCCGGGTCACCCCTTGATCCCTTTTTAAAGATAGGTGTAACATTTGCTATTTTCCAGTCCTCCGGGATCTCCCCAGTTTTCAAGTACAGGCTGCAAATTTGTCGGAGTGTTTCCGCTATTTCGTTTCTTAGTTCTTTTAATACCCTTGGGTGGATTCCATCCGGGCCTGGTGATTTGTCGCTTTTCAATCTATCTATCTGTTGGAGGACATCCTCACGGCTTACCTCTATTTGTGACAGTTTTTCCTCTTGGTCTCCACTTATGATCTCTTCGGGTTCAGGTACATTTGAAGTGTCCTCTCTTGTGAAGACTGACGAGAAGAACTTGTTTAACCTGTCAGCTACCTCTTTTTCCTCCTTTACTACTCCCTTTCTGTCTCCATCATCCAACCTTCCTCAGCATTCCAGCATTCCAGGAGCATAATTTGGGAGAGCAGAAGCAGAGTTGTGATGTATATTGCATATCTTATAAAATATGTAGGTACACATATAGGGGCTGATTCTACAAATGTGTCCGGATTGTAGGCAGCGGTAAGCGTCCTACAGTTGTCTCACTAGCCAATCGGGACGCATGGTTTTTGTTTTTTTTTTAAATCCATTCCGCAAAGAATGCCTACAATATAGGCATCTGACTCGCACCTATGGAAGCATCGAGGTACGCCTACCAATGCCCAAGGCTGGCATGGGCGTGGTTTCCATCAGAAGTGGCCTTGGCGTCCGTAAGCATCCTTATGCATCTCTGAAGGAGCGAGACAGATGCCGTACCCTTTAAAATGCTTGTCTACATTTAAGGTGTCGGTTAGAAAATAAAGACACAATTCTCTAAAGGATGCCGATGCGTGATGGCAGCCACTTAGGCGGCCGCCAAAGATCGGTGTCCTTTAGAGAATCAGGCACACATGTACACTATCTTCAAAGCCGGTGTAAATTTAAATGCCTGTTTTGTAAAGGCACACAGCTGCCTGGGTTGTCTTGTTAAAAAAAGGTGCCCTTTTGAATTTCAACATAGGTATGCTATTATAAAATTACTCCACAATGAAGACAATTTCCAAAGGCCATTTATGTGGGTAAATGGGCTAAAAATTGTTCTTTTAGTCTGGTTTCAGGCCTTATTATTTTGTTTTGTCTGCAGCAGCTTTATCAAACCCCCCACCCCTGACACTACAACCATAGTTAAATTTGTCATGTCTCAGTTTTTAGGGATTGTCCCTTATTTGGGATTAATGCAACAGCACCCTCCTGTCCCTAATTTAGCAGAGAAGAAATACTGGATTTCTCTTTCTCTCTTCTGCCCAATCTATAGCCTGAATCAGCTCACCTCTCCTCTCTCATTCAACCCCTATCACCAGCAAAAAAAGAAAAAAAAGTGGTGATTAATACCACGTCAGCAATTTGTAGAACTAAAACAGAGGGAGAGGCTCTTGGAAAGGGGGTGAGTAATGGAAAGAGAAAAAAAAAGATTGGTTAGAAGAGAGTCAGAGAGGTAGATAAAGGACTTTTGGTGAGGGATAGGGGATGAACGAAGGTAGAAAGGACCTTGGATTGTGAGGGGCTAGGGAGAGGAATCCAAAAGAATAATATAGGAAGGAGACAAAAAAAAAAAGAAAGAGAACAGAGACAGTAGAGAGGAGCAGGCTGGAAGCTCAGGAACCAGGAAATGAGAGCAGGCAGAAAGAGGAGATAAGGAGGAAATAGATCCACTCTGATGCAGAGAAGGAAGGAACAGCATTTAAAAAAAACCCACACTAGAGAGGAAACAAAACAAGAAAGATAAGACTGACTGCAGAATGTAAAAACACAGTACTGAACCAGAAAATCAAGCTAGAGACACCAGTGGCTGAAAGCCTTTATTGTATGATAGAGAATATTAATGACTTATCAATGTAAAATATCCAGGGATTCATTTCAAAGTCTTAGAAAGAGATACACCTCCCACAGACAGTTTACATGTTAGGAACACCTGGATTTTGTGGATTGATTTTAATTTCTCTGGTGCATAATGTTCTGCCCCTCGGCAGCTTTCCACTAGTTTTATGTCATAGTTCTAAGATATATTAATGCTATTCTCACTTCCTTGAACTCTAGCGCTGCAGTCATTTGTTGCCATGATATGTGAGCAATGCATCCGCTATAATAAAACCCTTAGTGCGCACTGCGCATGCGCACTTCAAACGGCGTGATCCCTGCGTCCATGATCTGTGCTTCCGTGGCCCCGCATGCGCAGTAGAGTAGAACTCTGCCTGCGGCAGTTCCCCATCGCCCTCCCTCAGCAACGCTGCCGACCGCACGGTTCCCTGCCCCACCCCTGAAAAGGCCCGCCGACCAACCCACTCCTCCTGCTGCCCAGAGCACCTACCTGACAACCCCAGACACCGAACTCCACGGACACCAGCTCCTCGCACCCGGGGCTGCCACCCAGAACTCCCCCACTTCTGCTGACCCGTGCCCCGGCCTGTCCCATAGGGCGCCCCATCAATCCTGGCCCAAAATAGCCGGCCTGGACCTAAGGCAGAGGAGACATTCGAACGCCAACAAAGCAACAGGTACTCTAATGATGCTGGATGGAGTGAAAAAGGTGGAAATAGGAAAAGTATAAGGGGAAATAGGAATATGGGTAGGTAAAAAGAAGGGAGAAGGGCTACTCCTGGAAAGGGGGAGCAGGGAAGGGGTGCTGCTGGACAGAGGGGAGGTGGAAGGAAGAAAAGCTACTGCTGGACAGGGGGGAGAGCCAGAAAGATAGGGGGGCAGCGAGAGAGGAAGAAAGACAGACATACAGAAAGAAAGAAATAAAAATTGCCTAAGTCTACATATCTATTCTAGCATCCGTTAATGTAACGGGCTAAAAAAGTTGTGTTTAATGTAGTCTCATGCATGCTGCAGCCGCTCTTGCTTACCTGTATAAGCTTCACCGCTAGTGATCTTTTCTCCTATTTCCTCCCCTCTCTCAACTGGGCTTGGATCCTTTGTTTTCCTGCTGTATCACCTCTATAACCTTTGCCCTGATGGGTCAGCAAGGGTATGACCTCTCTCTGTAACCTGTTATCAAGCTCTGTCCCTATTGGTCTCTTCTCTTTACCCCCCCCCCTCCAGCCTCGGGGATAGGGTTGCCGAATGGTTCCAGAAAACGAAGAATGGATTGAGACATCCAGGTTTTTACTTCCACTGAAAGCAATGGAAGTAAGGAAGACAGGTAGAGAGACATCTGGGCTTTAATTCCATTCGAAGCAATCCATCCTCTTTTTTTCTGGAGCCATATGGTAACCCTACTTGTGGATGTTCCTTTTGAACCCTTTGTCCCTATGAGTCAGTCATGCTTTTCCTTGTCTAGGAAGCACACATGCTTCTCGCCCCCTCCAAACAGACGCATTAATGATTCAGCCTCTCACCTCTAGAACTACCTTAATCTACCAGATGACTCTTCAAATTCTGCCATAAACCTTCGTACCCTCAGTTTCCTATCTTCATCTACTAGAGCAGCACTCTGAAATACAGAAGTCCCTTGCCCTGGGGCAACAAATTTCTGAAAACCTACTAACTGAGTAAATCAGCTACATTTATTCAAATAAAGTAAATCTCAGAAAAATTATAGAGACTTTCCGTGGGTTCGTTGATGCGCAGTAGGAGCCTTCGGCGGTTTTGTGACGCATGCGGCAGTTTCCCCAGCGATGTTCCTGCCCCGATCTCTGACGCCGACTGACTTCTGACGACGCCTCTCCTTCTCACCCCTGGACCAGCAGTGGCAGCAGCCGCGGGGCATTTGCTAGGCCGGCCCACTTCGATAATGCAAAGTGGGCCGGCCTAGCGGATGCTGTACAGTGAGCAGGTAAGGGAGAAGGGGGTACTACTGGACAAGGGGGAGGTAAAAAGAACGGAGAAGGGCTACTGTTGGACAGGGGGAGCAGGAAAGGGGTAAAAGGAATGGAGAAGGGCTACTGCTGGACAGGGGGAGCAGGGAAGGGGTAAAAGGAATGGAGAAGGGCTACTGCCGGACAGGGGGAGCAGGGAAGGGGTGCTGCTGGACATGGGGGGAGGTAAAAGCAAGGGAGAAGGGAAGATAGACAGGGGGCAGAGAGAAAGAAGAAAAAAAAAAACAAAAGACAGAGAGGGGGCAAAGAGAAATAAAGAAATGCCTAAGTCTAGCACCCATTAATGTAACGGGCTAAAAAACAAGTAAATTATAATCAAAGAGGGCGAGAGAAATAATCCACCTCAAATATTCATAAAACAAAAAAAAAATCATGTGCAAGGAAGTGGTATTAGCAGGGAATAAACATTGAAGTTGCAGCTGTAAAAAAGCTACAGGCACAATAAAACTTTGTTCTATTCCCCAGAAAAGGCATCAAATCTTGGATGTGTCATTGCACCAGCGATCATATTCTACATAGGATTCAGCTCACTGAAGCGGAAAGGTTCCAGCTGGTTGACAGCATTTTGACAGACAGGCTGCCACATACTAAGAGTGCTGGAGCACACCTCAGAGATTTAACACAGCTTTTGGTCTGTCAAGAGTGAAAGCCCTGTGGCGGCTGAGCAGTAACTTTTTGGGAGCAGTCATTTTGTGGTGCAGTAATTGAGTAGTCAGCGATGCCAGCAAGTCCCATATTTCTCACAGCTCGTTGGACTTCCTTACATCATTGTAAAGTATGGGAATTCCCAGCGACAGAAGGGATCCTTTTCAAGGCCAACCAGCTCACGTCCAGGGCTGGAGTAAGGGGCTGATGTTCAAAAGCATACCATATGAGTAAGGCTGGTTGTAGTGCCGGTGACGGGATAATTGCGCGCCAGACACCAGCGCAACGACAATTGCTGACAGTTCAGCGCAAGAAAGAAGCGCGCTGCGGGAAAACTTAGTTTTAATGAGCTCCGACTGGGGGTGGGGGGGGAAACCCCCCCCCACTTTACTGCATAGTGTTCGCGCTGCAACCCCCCCCCCCACATTATAGAGAAAACGGAACTTTCCCCCCCCAAAAATCAGAAAAAGTTCCATTTTCTCTATAATGGAGGGTTCCAACCCCCCAAACCCTCACCAACAGCAGCGCGAACACTATGCATTAAAGTGGGGTGGGTTCCCCACTCACACCCCGCTTCGGATCTCTTTAACCCTTTCAGGACCATAAGGATCGTAGGCCAATTTTTGTGGTTTTGACGACATTTTTATGGTAAAAAGGGCTTGCAGATGCCAAAAAATTGATTTTTTTTTGTGAAATATCATTATTTTTATTTAAAAAAATCACACTTCTGGCTTATGGACAGTGTGGCAAGTGAATCTTCTCGTCAATCTGGCAACGACGCTAATGAATGAATGTCGGAACCAGTTTGTTTACATAAAGGCAGTATCCTATGGAATCCGTACATATCAAATTTAGAACTGTAGACTATCCCAATCAAAATTGATAGGATTTTAAAGTTATGGGACAAATAGGTCCCTTGGTCCTGAAAGGGCTACAACTAAGTTTTCCCGCGGTGCGCTTCTTTCTTGCGCCGAATTGTCAGCGCTGGATTGTCGGCACGCTGGTGTCTCGCCCGCGACTGACTATGAACCGTAGTGCCATTCTAGCTTATACATTAGTTCAGCCTCAGAGGCACAAAAGGGTTCTCGGGGGCTTTTACCAATTTTACCAAATCTGATGACTGTAAACTATGGGGAGTGCTTTGCCAAGATAGTAGGAACTTGAAATAAAGTGGAGCAATACCATAACATATTTTAGATACCAGATAACTATCTTAAATTTAGTCAGATGGAAAAAGGCAGGCAGTGAAGAGATTTGAGGGATGGTCTCTCAGATTACAGTATGGCTGCAGTGTTCTGAGCTATGTGTAATGCACCAGTCAACAAGCAGGTACTTCCAAGCATAACAGATTACAGTAATTTATTTTTATTTGACTCATCCCTTTCATTGGTAGCTGATTTAAGTACTTCCTTATCCTCAGAGGGCATATAATTTGTTTCTGCCTGAGGCAATGGAGGATGAAGTGACTTGCTCAAGGTTGCAGGAGGTGGCAGTGGGGTAACAGAATTCAAAAATGAGTGGGGTAAACATAAAGGAATCCCGTAAGGAGGGCTTGAAAACAAACAAGCTTAGCGGTGATTAGATGACAGCACTAGTAATTGAAAAGCAATGCCAGTGCCAGGCAGACTTCTGCCATCTGTGCTCTGAAAATGGTAAGGAAAAATCAAGTATGCCTATGTAGAATCACATCACACATTATGAGTTTATAATAACATAAGAATTGCCGCTGCTGGGTCAGACCAGTGGTCCATCGTGCCCAGCCGTCCGCTCCAGCCATGGCCCTTAGGTCAAAGACCAGTGCCATAACTGAGTCTAGCCCTACCTGCCGTTCCGGTTCAGCAGGAACTTGTCTAGCTTTGTTTTGAATCCCTGGAGGGTGTTTTCCCCTATAACAGCCTCCAGAAGAGCGTTCCAGTTTTCTACCACTCTCTGGGTGAAGAAGAACTTCCTTACGTTTGTACAGAATCTATCCCCTTTTAACTTTACAGAGTGCCCTCTCGTTCTCTCTACCTTGGAGAGGGTGAACAACCTGTCTTTATCTACTAAGTCTAGTCCCTTCATTATCTTGAATGTTTCGATCATCTTGTTGGGCAGACTAGATGAATTGTACAAGACTTTATCTGCCGCCATCTGTTAATACAATATTTCAACTGCCTTTATAAGTTGTAACTTAAAATATTCGTAACCCCAGCTCTGACCTAATCAACTAAAAACAACTCTGTAGCATAACATCTGAATTCCATACGACCAAAAGAAAGGAATAGGCGATTCCTCACTGAAGAATACAACTTGGTCAAGAACAGCTGCCTATGACACCTAAAGAATTTCAGCTTTATGAAGAGCAAATTTATTTAGAGACACCTTTGGCTTACCTTCAGCCTTACACCATGATAAAAAAAAACCCCATCTGATAAGGTGCTAACTGGGAGCTACTGTAGATGTACTAGACAGGATTGGTAAGACCTCATGGGTTCCGATCCAATTTTTGGCCAATTCTAAAAGAGCTATTAATGCACTAAAAAAATTTTTGCACATGCACAGAGCCGGCAGGGGAAGCCCGAACAGCTGAGAAATAGGGGAAGCCACCTCTTGCCACTCAGATGTTTGGTCAAGCATAATAAATTCTAAATATCATATACAACTGATAGTGAATTGTAATGCACAGAGATATGGAGGTGATAACAGGGAATGGCCCCCCCCGTGAGAGAAAATAGGTAGGAGGGATACCCACTTCCCTCCTGCCATGCCCACACACACCCCTCCCCCGTGCAAGAGAAAATTGGCAGGAGAGATGCCCACTCCCTCAGAACTGAAAGTAGTATGGATTGGGGCCCTCTCTCAATTCATGCCCTGGGCATGTCTAACACTAGTCCTACATGTAAAGCACTACAAACTAAGCAGTTCATGACCTGATTTTGTTTCTAGCTTATGACACATCGTGCTGTTTGCCTCAGAACTGAGACTCAGACAGGCAATCTTGAACTTTACCAGTAAAGAATAGGCAACCGATGTGTACTTTTGCAAGGAATTGGAACTGCATTTGAAGGAGAAGTACTGCCAGGCTCCTAATGCAGGCAAAACACAGCCCATGTTGAGTCCTTTTTTGTTTCCTAAGTGTATTAATAAAGGCATTTGAAGAACAATTGGGCATCATTGTAGTCAATATGATGAAACTTTCCATCCAATGTGCGGCAGCAGCCAAAAAAGCAAACAGGATGCTGGGAATTATTAAAAAAGGGATGGTTAACAAGACTAAGAATGTTATAATGCCTCTGTATCGCTCCATGGTATAACCTCATCTGGAGTATTGCATTCAATTCTGGTCTCCTTATCTCAAGAAAGATATAGAGGCGCTAGAAAAGGTTCAAAGAAGAGCAACCAAGATGATAAAGGGGATGGAATTCCTCTCATATGAGGAACGACTAAAACGGTTAGGGCTCTTCACCTTGGAAAAGAGACAGCTGAGGGGAGATATGATTGAAGTCTACAAAATCCTGAGTGGAGTAGAATGGGTACAAGTGGATCGATTTTTCACTCCTTCAAAAATTACAAAGACTAGGGGACACTCGATGATGTTACAGGGAAATACTTTTAAAACCCCCAATAGGAGGAAATTTTTTTGCACTCAGAGAATAGTTAAGCTCTGGATGTGGTAAGAACGGATATCGTAGCTGGTTTTAAGAAAGGTTTGGACATGTTCCTGGAGGAAAAGTCCATAGTCTGTTATTGAGAAAGACATGAGATAAGCCACTGCTTGCCCTGTACTTGTACAAATGAAAAAGTCACTACATCACAATTGCATTAATGTTACTATGTTGCTCATATAACATTCAGTAGAACTCTGCTCAGAGACATGAAGGCAATTTGTTCCGACTCACCACCCAATCATTGCAGTGTTCAAAAAATGTATATATATATAGCCTTGCTTTCACTTGTATATTGCTAGCTATTACAGCTATGCTAAGCTTTCCATCCAAGTAACAGATGTTTGAAAAGTAGTTTGAAAAACTTAACTTTAGTATGTGGCTGGTTCCGACGTGCCACGTTTCGACCCTGCGTCAGGGAACCGGCAGCAAGAATAATTACAATGGAGGTGAAAGCTCTGAAATGAAACGACATAAGTTAAAACCTACAAACTTTAATACTACCATATCTAAAAATATATAAATATATATATTTCAAATCTTCACAATGTATAAATGAAACAACTAAAGGAAGGTGCTCACCATGAAAAAACCACGAATGCGCTGAATTTTACTGTACTTTGAAGTGCTGTATCTCTAAAAGTATACGCAGACGCCAGCACACCAGATGGAAAATTTAAAGATTGGAGCACGCCGGCAAAAGCCGACGTACCTATGTAAAAATTACGTAGAACCCCTGACCCTCTCAACCTAATACGTCAAAGAATGACGTCAGAATAATGAAATAAATCAGCTACATTGAAGCCACGGAGCAAGCATTCAATGTGCAATTATTACAGTACAAAAAACAAAAATCTACAAGAAAGCCCTTCACTCCAACTCGCTGTTCAATCCTTGAGGAGCTAAGGTCCCTAGAGTGTAAATCCACCTCTGCTCCAATGTATATAGCCTCGCTTGCAAATCACCACCTCTAAGTATAATAGGTACGTCTCTTCTATATATAAGTTCATGTAAACCTTTTTTTTCCTTCTCTTCCTATATTTTAAGTTCTTGTAAACCGTGCCGAGCTCCATAACATCTGTGGAGATGATGCGGTATATAAACTTAAGGTTTAGTTTAGTTTCGTAAGTTCTATGTTAAACTGTGTCTGTGTACACTGCCTTGTATGAATCTCTTCATAAAGGTAGTTACCGTAATACATTCTAATAAATAAAGGGTACTTTACAAGAGATCAGCCCCTTTCACACCAGCCCACCAGGGTTTAATTTGCAGCCATGGTGGAAGGGAACGCAATTTGCTATATCGCTGGCCCTTTTAACGTTACTCCTAGGAACATCTGTTCATAAAACCTATGTTTTATCTCCTTCCTACAACTGAACATGTAATTTCTGTGACATTCATTTTATGCCTGCAAATTATGACTTGTCCTTTCCTCGAAACTTGCAACTTCTATTACCTCAATTACAGAAGTATCGGCAGAGGAGGCAGAATTTGAATCCTGATGGATCTCCTTTATTTCCTTTCAGAGAAGCCCTTGTTTGTTTGTAATGTTATAATATACCTTAAGGGCTGTAATGAGATTTTAAGTTAGACTTCTTTATTTATGAGAATATCATTGGGTAGAGAGTACTATTGGGTGAGAAGGGGTGGGTATGGAGAGGGAAGGTAAAGGTTCAAATTAATATTGGAACTTGTCTTTTATTATTGTTTATTAATAATTGATGCATATTGATGTTTTTTTTGATGCTGTATTATTGTATTTGATGATATTTGTATCAATAAAAACTGTTCCTGCAGGAGCTGGTGGTGGACGGCGGTCCGAAGCTGCAGTGGTGGCATGGGGCCGGAGGTCAGGGCCGATTGCTCTAGGCACATCGAGCAGCTTTTGCCCCAGCACAATGACTTTTCCGAAAGGCACATTGGGCCCGGAGACAAGGAGAAACAGGAGATGCTACGCACCCTAGGGCTGGAGGTAAGCCAGGAAGGAAAGCGGTAGTGTAGTATCACTTCTAGATTAAAGTGAAAAGATGTTTGCTTCGGGTATATATGAGGGTCTCTCTCTATTCCCTCTACGCCAGCTACCATGTGGCTCGGTGTAACAAGGGGGGGGAAGGTTGAGACTGAGGGGCATCTTTTTTGTTTAAGGGAATCAGTACTTAAGTTTCTACAAAACTTGCTCTCCCAACCTGCTGCTGTGTCTGGTACAGCACTGGAGCACACCATGTGGGAAGGCCGGATTAACAGGTAGGCCTAGGGCCTGAACTTGTCAGGGGGGCCTGCTGAAGAAACAAGTAACAGATGACTCCGAATATTTTTGTTTTCAAACAGCAACAGGCCCCGGGAAAATCGGCAATGCTGTCCCTCCCGGCATTGGCGGCAACCGTTCTGTTGCAAGCAGTGCTCAGCCAAAAGCTTCCCCTAAGATGCAGCTTCCTGTTTCCGCCTGGCCGGTTCGTATCAGAGGGCAGCTTTGACCGAGCAGCAGCACTGCTTACAACAGAACAGTTGCCGCCGATACGGGGGGGGGGGGGCGCATTGCCGATCTTACTTGCCTGTCGATCTTACGTCAATGCTGGGCCCAGGTGTTGACACTGTTTGAAAACAAAAAAAATCAGAAAGAAGGTGAGTGGGAAGGATTTCTTCAGAGATGTTTGGGGGTTGCATAGAAGAAAAACTGTACACTGGCATGGTAATCTTTGTTTTGAATTTTAAAATAAAAGAAAAAAAGAAATACAAATGGAAATAAAGAAGTAAAATTTCAAGTTTATTAAAATTTGGACTGGATAGTTAAAGATCAGTTAAGTTGCTTATTCCTAGCTGAAACCTGGCTAATCTCCGACTCAGACCCCTGCATCACAGAACTCTGCCCTAAGGGATACAAAATAGAGTTGGTCTGCCGAGAAAAAAAGCAAGGAGGAGGTCTAGCCATCCTTCTCAAAAACAACATCAACATAAAGATTCTAGACAAACATTCCACCCCCCATTTGGATCTCCTAGCCTGCCAACTATCCGACGATGCACTCATAGGTACCCTGACCTGCATTCTTTGTTACATAACACCAGGAAAATGGAATGCAAACAAACAAGCACTCGAAGAATTCATTTACCAGAACTCTCTAGCATCATCTCATAACCTGCTTCTTGGAGACATAAACCTCCACCTAGAAGACCATATCTCCAAACAAGTAGAAAATATACTCTCATACCTCAAAGCACTGACCTACCAGATCCTCAATCCCCAACCCACACACGAAAAAGGCCACCAACTAGATATCGCTGCATACATGAGCCAACACCCTCACTATCCTAAAATCCACATCTCAAATGGGGCCTGGCATCCCTCCCTCTGGCCAGAGCTCACCTCAACAGTAAAACTGGAAAAAACACTAGACGCAGTGGAAAAATGGATGGTAGACCACAAACTGAAACTAAACTCAGATAAAACAAAAATCCTCCTGCTCGAAAAGGCCAAAACCCCCACCATTACAGAACTGGAAATTAAGAACACCAAATACCCAATACAGCCCGAACTCAAACTCCTAGGAGTAACGATAGACAGATGCTGCACAATGCAGTCACAAATCAATAAGACATCCCAGAAAGCTTTTTTAATTATGAGAAATCTACGTAAAATACGAAAATTCTTCGACCCAGAGCAATTCAGGCTAATTGTCCAATCCCTAGTCTTAGGTCTACTGGACTATTGCAATTCCCTCTATCTACCTTGCCCTGCCAACATGATAAAACAACTTCAGTCTATACAAAACACCGCTCTCAGACTGATCTACTCTCTGAGAAAATATGATCACATCACCACTGCCTTCCTAGACTCTCACTGGCTACCAATACAAACACGAATTCAATTCAAATTCTACTGTCTATCATTCAATGCATTAAACGGTTCTGCCCCCTCCTACCTAAACAACCGCCTAAATCAGATCCTCACCACAAGATAACGAAGAACCCTGACCCTATTTGCCTACCCTCCGCTCAAAGGCACTCAGTGCAAGATGTTTGACAACCTTCTTGCGACGCAAGCAGCGAAACTTGACCACTCCATCTCCAATCTTCTGATGGCAATGGGCAACCTCAAAACATTTTGCAAAGAAATCAAAACCTGCTATTCAAAAAATTTATCCAGATACCTTAACCTTCCCCTCCCAAAGCCTCCATTTCAGTAATCTCTTCCTCCTCAAAACACCAACCAAGAATACAGATCCCTAAAATGTAATGTAATCTTATTTGTAACCTATTTGTAATATTACCTAAAAATGTCCAATCATTTTACTATCCAATTTGCAAGTTCTCTTGGAAATTATCCAGCTATGTTACCTCTTTTGTAACCAAAAAACAATTGTAACGTTACTGGAAATGTCCAGTTAGCTCTTTTGTAATCCGCCTTGAACTGCAAGGTATAGGCGGAATAGAAATCACTAATGTAATGTAATGTAATATCACGATTTCTAGGTGATCCACAATAAAAAAGGGGATATGTATATATAATCATTTAATAAAAAGCATAAAAACAGGTAAATAAGTGGGGGCGGGGCAGGGCAAGGGGGCCCAGTGTACTTGTGTGCCTAGGGATCCTCAAAGAATTAATCCTGCCCTGACTATATGTTCCTTTATAAGAGTACATGTAAGTGCTATAGCATTTACTTGGTGGAGCCTGCGCTTCCTGCACAGCACTGGAGTGCCTGATTTTAGAATTGCCCCACAGTGCCAAATTAAAAATGCTACTTAAATTGTTCCATCATCTGTACTCAAGAATACAATAGGAAAACCTTTCATATGATCTTATACAGTAACCCTTAATGAAGGGATTCTTAAGAGTCCTGCGGCAATGGGAAATCTGGCTCTGCTGGTTTGTTTCCTTGCATAGCTCGTACTATAAAGAATGTCTAATTCTATTCAAGCTGTCATCAGTGCAGTAAAGGGGACGAGCCTTCTGCTTCAATGCAGCCAACAGACACTCACCCTTACATTCCACAGCTGTCATTCGGAGACTGTATTCTTTTCCCATATTAAATGTACTAAACTTCCCATCATTCAGTTTTCTGTTATATCTGATTTCCTGTACGGCAGAAATGGGAGCACTGCTAGTAGCCAAAATATTGGGTAGAAGGCTGTTTTCTAAACATAACATTAATTCCCTCTGGCTGCAACACATATCATGCTATAAATTAACGTTCCCTCAAGGCCACAAGCCTTATCGCAGATATAGCATTTACTGTCAATTCCACCTTGTCCACTAGGGATTACTGCTCAAGCGCTACAAACACGTTGGACCTATTGCTAGGCATAGCATCTTTCTTTGATTTCCATTTTTATAAACAATAGAATTACTGTCATCAAAAATCAGGGACTCCTGCCAGCTGCTCAGCGGAATTCTAGTACCGTGAGCCAAGAGAATGTCAAGGAGAGAGCCAACTTGGAGCAAAGCTTTGGTCTTGTGATAATACCATTATTTAATAAGGTACTCTAAAAGACAAGGGTAAACATTATAACAAACGTTTGGTAAATATTTTAAGACTATTATTTCACACTGATAAGAATCAATGTTTCAGTGTGTCAGAAAGAGCACTGTGGGCTTGTGATTTGAGCTCCCAAAGGAATAGAACATAAGAACATAAGCATAAGAACATAAGCAATGCCTCTGCCGGGTCAGACCTGAGGTCCATCGTGCCCAGCAGTCCGCTCACGCGGCGGCCCAACAGGTCCAGGACCTGTGCAGTAATCCTCTATCTATACCCCTCTATCCCCTTTTCCAGTAGGAAATTGTCCAATCCTTTCTTAAACCCCTGTACTGTACTCTGCCCTATCACGTCCTCTGGAAGCACATTCCAGGTGTCCACCACACGTTGGGTAAAGAAGAACTTCCTAGCATTCGTTTTGAATCTATCCCCTTCCAATTTTTCCGAGTGCCCTCTTGTTCTTTTATGCTTTGAAAATTTGAAGAATCTATCTCTCTCTACTTTCTCTATGCCCTTCATGATCTTGTAGGTCTCTATCATGTCTCCTCTGAGTCTCTGCTTTTCCAGGGAGAAGAGCTCCAGCCTCTCCAATCTTTCAGTGTATGAAAGGTTTTCCATGCCCTTAATCATTTGTGTCGCTCTCCTCTGGACCCTCTCAAGTATTGCCATAGAGAGAGAAAACAGGAGTACCTATCGGATGAAAGGATTAATTCTGACTGCTTATGACTGTGTGTAAGCATTATGAACGCTCGTCCTTACAAATAAATAGTGAAAATAAAATGCTCATATAATGGACACTTGTGTCTTTATTAAATATTTTGAAACAGATACATCAATCAACGCACAGAGAAACATCTGACACAATTGTTTCAACAATTAACTTCCCTCCCCCCCGAAGACGTTTGTATATTTTAGAGACAGTAATTGAACATTTTTGCTAGGAGTAAACATGTTACACATGCAAAATCATGGGCAAATCCTGCCTTTTCCCTCTCTCCCCCATCTAACAAAACAGAATAACTGCTCAGAGCACTTGTAACTGGTGGTAACTGCTGGGTTAGGTCGAGAGAAGAAAATTACATGTAGAGATTGCATTTAGAAGTCTCTGCATGTAGCATAGCTTACACCTGCTTCAGTGTGTTGCTCATATCAGCAGGATTTTCAAAAGAAAAGCATCCATGGGACTGCAAGTCCTGATGCCAGATTCAAAAAGTCTCCTTTATGCAGAATGATGCTATCTCTTCCCTTACACAGTTACGTATTTCTTGCTACATTGATTGGTCATTTCTCTACCAAGTGGGGCTCCTCTTTTTCTGCTTACGCAGTTTAGTGATCAGCTGTTTTCAGTGATCAGCTGTTGGAACTGTGCTTCCTAGTATAACCATTGATCCTATGACAACAGATTGGTTAGAGGACGACATTGTTTCCAAAGCTAATTTTAAGTCTCATCAGAGTAATGAAGACAAAATATACAATGGTTCCTGCATGCCTCTAATAGACTCCCACAGAGCATTTTCTTTCTATGTTCTTTAGTTGTATAAAGTTTCTCATTTACTTTTTAGGATACAACTATATCATTTGTGGGATGTGATGCACTTTACCAGAGCAGGGTATAAAGTAAAAGCTCTTGCAGAGCTTTTAATCACCTCTAAATTAACATCAAATATTAAAGCATCCAGAGCCAGTTCATTTTTTGTCCTAAACTTGGACTTAAAGCATACTCAATCTTCTTTTTCATTGTCCCCAATATCCAAATGCATTCCAGAGAAAAGTTTATGCAAACTGATTAAAAGGTCCATTCCAAACAGCTTTGCCTACATGATGCTTGAAGACATATAATGATGGTGATGCCCGCCTCTTTACCTGGATATGAAACACATACACACAATGTCACTGAAAATATTAGTTGTCAACTTCTAGAATCTGGAAAGAGATGGCACATGTCATTTTTAATGCAGCGTATTACTGATCCCCTTCTTGTTCAATGGCCATGTCAGTTGCTTCTTGCTGCTCTTCCTCCGGGTCTCCTGGCAGAGTGTTTGTAACGGTCTCAATCAGTTCTTCAATCTGCTCTTCTGTTAGTCTTTCTTCGCTCTCTTCTACAATCTGTGAAGGATAAGGAAATGGTCACAACAGTAAAAACAGCCTGCAGAAGCCCTGGATTGTACCCAGGAAAAAGATGGCTCTTGTTACAGGCAAACAGAATGCTAGGCATAATCAAGAAGGGTATTACAACCAGAACGAAAGAAGTTATCCTGCCATTGTATCGGGCGATGGTGCGTCCGCATCTGGAGTACTGCGTCCAATATTGGTCACCGTACCTTAAAAAGGACATGGCGTTACTCGAGAGGGTTCAGAGGAGAGCGACGCGTCTGATAAAGGGGATGGAAAACCTTTCATATGCTGAGAGATTGGAGAAACTGGGTCTCTTTTCCCTGGAGAAGAAGAGACTTAGAGGGGATATGATAGAGACTTATAAGATCATGAAGGGCATAGAGAGAGTAGAGAGAGACAGATTCTTCAAACTTTCGAATAATAAAAGAACAAGAGGGCATTCGGAAAAGTTGAAAGGGGACAGATTCAAAACAAATGCTAGGAAGTTCTTCTTTAACCGTGTGGTGGACACCTGGAATATGCTTCTAGAGGACGTGATAGGGCAGAGTACGGTACTGGGATTCAAGAAAGGATTTGACAATTTCCTGCTGGAAAAGGGGATAGAGGGGTATAGATAGAGGATTACTGCACAGGTCCTGGACCTGTTGGGCCGCCGCATGAGCGGACTGCTGGGCACGATGGACCTCAGGTCTGACCCAGCAGAGGCATTGCTTATGTTCTTACAGCACTCAGCACTGTACCTGCATAAATCTTTACTTAGGGCTAGATTCACTAAGCAAACAGATCGTGTATCGATCGGTTTGCGAGCCCTTTGCGACCCAATTTCCTTCTGACCTGATTCACTAACCTGTGTACCGATCTGATCCTGATCCGTGCATGCAAATGAGGGGAATCGGCATGCGAAGCAGGAAGGATGCGATTCACTAAACTTTCTTCTGGCACATCGACTGGCTGGCCCATCAAAAAACTAGCGACTGGCGAGGACCAGTCGCTTGTGCTAAAACCCTGCTCTCTGCCCCGATTCTCCTGCTTTGGCCGCCCTGCTCTCTGCCCCGATTCTCCAGCCCTGCTCAGCCACGACTCGCCAGCCCTTCCCTGCAGTGCAAGCCTGTGGTTTTAACCCACAGGTTTAAAGCAGGTTAAAACCACAGGCTCGCGATGAAGGACCAGTACATGCGCAGGCCATCTACAGTCAAGGAAGATGATCTACACATGCTCAAACCAGCGCCCAGAAATGCCACTCAGCCAACGCACCTAATCTCACCAGATGCTACTTTGTGCATATGTTTTATTGTCATGTCTGTATTGTAAATTATTGTCATGTCTATATTGTAATTTATGTAAATTATGTCATCTCTGCCTTGTCTCGATTATTATGGATGCACTTTGTAACCCGTTCTGGGCTCCTTTGGGAGGACGGGCTAAAAAATTGAATACATGAATTAAATAAATAAAAGGATTGCTCTCCAGCGATCTGTACACTCAGTGGGGGGCGTACCAACGATCGCCCATTCGCATGCAGGCCTTTAGTGAATTTGTCGGCCTGCCTGCAATCGGACACGGATCTGACACAGATCTCAGGTTAGTGAATTTAGCCCTTAGTATCTCTGTAGAGCAGTGGTTCTCACTGTGTCACCAAACATTTGACAGACAGCACCCTTGTGCTTTTCTTAACTTGTGTATGGCAGGATGGGGAACTCAAAAGCCAGTAACTTAATCTCCATAACTAGTCCCTACTCCTGTCATCAGCCCCAAGTGGAAAAGTTGCACCCCAGCAATAATCATCATTGCACGTATATAAAAATAAAGTTATTATTATTATTTCTCTTGCATTACTGTCAGCAGCAATTCATGATAAATAAGGGTTTTTTCTTTGTTCAGCTGTAAATTGTAGTGTTCAATGTGTCATGCATGTGAACATTATCTGTTAGGTGTGCCATAAAAGGTTAGAACCACTCCTGTAGAGGTTACATTGCTTGCAGTGGTAGTCAGAAATAAGTCATAAGCTTTTTAGCATGGTACAGACGTTTCAGCCTGTGAATTTAAAGCCTAAGATTTCCACTTGGAAAAAGGAGAGGATAGCACTTTGATAAACGCTCAGATAAGGTGACGGCAGCTTCATGTAATATGGCAGTTTCTAAAGCTGGCTAGGCTGTGAATTCCTGCTCTAGACATAAAATAATATTTATGTGATCTTGAAACCTATATACAGTGAGGTCAGTATTCAGTTATTCAAAAATATAACTGGTAAAGAGTTCCTGTTGTAGTCTCATGAGACCACGGGAACTCAGCAGCACGGCTCTGCAAGGGGAAGGAGTGTAGGAAGATCGCTCCTCCCCCACGTCACCATTAGACCACCAGGTAAGGTCCGGGAGGGTGAGTCAGAGTCGGCCAAAAGTTATTCAAGATTTTTCCCTATTCACGGGCCAGCTCTGCCCCTAATCCCCGCGAATAGGGGGGGGGGGAGAAGTGTAATGCTAATGAAGATTATGAGAGAGATTTGCATACAATGGATGTAATTCTCATCCATATTCATTAGGGATATATTAAAAACTTGGGTCAGCTTGCAGCCTTCAAGGATTAAACTTGGACAAGCCTGTTCTATCAGATGATTAATTATACTGTGAAATGTGCCATATAGCATGCAGTTTAATATATTCTAAAAATAAAGCATTTAGTTGCTCTGTCCCAAAAAGATTTTTTAAAAATAGGCACATAATAACTTTGATTGTGAAATCTGGCACAGCCCTCAACTCCACCACAGCACAGCAAGGAAACAAGATGAGAAATTACCGAGTAAAATTTCTTTTCTCCACTGGGGGTGTTTCCTGGGTATTTTATCAGTTAAAATCGAAAAACAGAAGCCCTGTATTATTCTTAAGGATGGGCTGATAAAAGGCATCACAACCTGCTAGGATTCTAGAAATAGGAAAGTACTGCAGAAGAGACAGGAATGAGAATGGGCTGATTGGTAGAACCAGAGGATAAACAGAAAACAAACGTGTGCAGAGACATTACTAAATCAGACTGGAGGGAAAGCTTCAAGTTCAAACCTAGCCATATCTGCAACTCACACTGACCTTTAAGAAACTTTTTGGAAACTCATTTGCCTGCTTGAGGGATGGTACTGATTTTGATATGGTAATTTTGTAATTACAAGATTACGAGAAACGATAAAAAATGGGAGGTCAATAATTCTGTTCGAATCACTTTGTACCAACCAGTTACGGAGAAATGTGAAGAATTAGTGACGTTGATATGTCTAAGTTGTATGTTGTTTGTGTCAATATTATGTATGTTGTTATGCAAACTGCTTAGATTTAGGCAGTCTAGAAATTTTTAAAATAAATAAACAGAACAGGCAAATAAAGACCCAAAGAACAAAGGAACTGGGAAAAACAACATTTCATAACCATATGAACCCAGTTATAATGTTTTGCTTCACAAACATCACCATGCCTGGTTTCAGAATCTTTCATCTTGACGGTCTCAAACAATATTTACAGACTGCACGGGTGGGGAAGAAAGATGGAAAGAGAAAGTTGTTGCTTTTTAAATTGGTTTTATTTCTTTGCTTAAATTCTTGAAAGCATCCCATTGTTTTCACTAGAATTGTGAAGCACAATACTAAAATCACTGGGTGGCATTTTACTTCTGTGGATGGAAACATAGGGATTGATGTAACAATAGCAGTGCCAGCTGGATTCCTAGTTCTCCCATCTTTTCTTCCTCCCAGTAAAGAAAGATCAGGTTCTTACCTTGCTAATCTTTCTATTAGAAGACATAAGATTCTGTAGCTGTTGCTTCCCATTAGTTGCAAATCTGCAGAAGGGTGTCACTCAAAAACTCTGAAACTCCTCCCCTTCTGAAGTGGAGAACCGCTCTCTTCAGTTAGTACCAAAGCAATTGAACTCCATTGAAACAGAAGAAAAGAGGAGGGGCACGGAATCCATATTCTGATCTGCTCTGTAACTTATGATAAAAGAATAATGATTAATAGCAATTAACAATCAACACTGAACAACAATCTCAGTGCATGAGTAGCTAGGAAACAACCTGCAAAGTGGAACAAGTAAGAACTATAAAAATCTCCCAAAGGAGTAAGGGAATAGGAGTCTTCATGTTCCTGTAGTTTTGTCTCTGTTAAATCTAACAAACAGGAGAAGGGGTCCCGAGACAGACACCGGCAGAAATCAGGCAAACTGAAGGTCTGCACAGGGAAGGCTGTACAGAATCCTATGTCTTCTAACATAAAAAAGATTAGCAAGGAAAGAACCTAATCTTTCATTCTGTGGCAAAGACATAGGATTCTGTACCATAGCTGACGTACAAAAGCAGTGCTAGACGTCTAGGGAGGAACAGATGAGCCTGCCTAAAGTACTGAGCACTTTTGCACATAGGGAACAGAAACCTGAGGTACAGCTACACGATGGGAGGCTGTTACTGAGTGAGAGCACCCAAGAAAGGGACTTGGGGATAATAGTGGACAAGACCATGAAGCCATCGGCACAGTGCGCAGCGGCCGCAAAGAAAGCGAATAGAATGCTAGGTATAATCAAGAAGGGTATTACAACCAGAACGAAAGAAGTTATCCTCCCATTATATCTGGCGATGGTGCGCCCGCATCTGGAGTACTGCGTCCAATATTGGTCGCTGTACCTAAAGAAGAATATGGCAATACTCGAGAGGGTTCAGAAGAGAGCGACACTTTTGACAAAAGATAAGGAAAACCTTTCATACACTGAAAAACTGGCGAAACTGGGGCTCTTTTCCCAGGAGAAGCGGAGACTTAGAGGGGATATGATAGAGGCTTACAAAATCATGAAGGGCATAGAGAAAGTGGAGAGGGACAGATTCTTCAAGCTTTCGAAAATTACAAGAACGAGAGGGCATTCGGAAAAATTAAAAGGGGACAGATTCAGGACCAATGCGAGGAAGTTCTTTTTCACCCAACAGGTGGTGGACGCCTGGAATGCACTTCCAGATGGCATGATAGGACAGGGTATGGTATTGGAGTTCAAGAACGGATTGGACAATTTCCTGAAGGAAAAGGGGATAGAAGGGTACAGATAGATGGTTACTATACAGGTCCTGGACCTGATGGGCCGCCGCATGAGCGGACTGCTGGGCATGATGGACCCCTGGTCTAGCCCAGCAGAGGCACTGCTTATGTTCTTATGAGTCCTCACACTCTGGCAAACGCCCCAGAAACTTCAGTCCATCCAGTAATTTGGCTGACTGCCTTTTGACATGGCACAATGCCATAAGTATCATTGCCAGAGAAACCACTTAAAAACAGCCCTTTGGCACCAGTACTGTGATAAGCTTATGTCCCTATCACATGAAATAATAATTCTAAGCAGCTTAAAAGCTATTCTCTGAAAAATAATACACAGTATTTTCAGTGTCCTTGATGGTAATGGGTACATTAAATGTGATACACTAACAGAAACCCTCTGTTTCTTCAGCCTTGAAAGCAGATGGATTCCATCAAGATTTGACATATAGCATTAAGCCACTCAATAACTTGCAGGCTGTAAGAGGAATCTGTCCAACATCTCAACTGAGTTGTGTGTTTGGAACAAATATGATGCCTTTTTATTTTGTTTAGACTTTGCATTTGAAGGCGTAGGTGGGACTTAGCAGGGCCTCCTGTTGGTGGAGTGTCAGCTTTTGCTAAAACAAGGCAAAAAAACAGAATCCATTTGTCAAAAACACTCTGGTCATGCTTCTAACACAGTAACATAGTAAATAATGGCAGATAAAGACCCGAATGGTCCATCCAGTCTGCCCAACTGTTCCGATGGTACCTCCAATGGTAAATAGGATGGAGGCAGACAAGAAATAACCCACAAAGGGCTTGCTGTCATAGACCATGAGCATTCAACAAGCTTTTATTTTTATTTTTTTTTAAATTCTTTATTTATATCATTTCAAATTAAACATCACAAGAAATAAACTTCTTGTTAAAGCACGAATACAGGATGTCCGGGGCGGTACTTGGAGAGACTACAACGGTAACTCACGGCAGCCATTTTCGATGAGAGCTCTGCACGGGGCAGGAGTGTAGGAAGATCGCTCCCGCCCCGCATCACTGCTAGACCACCCTGTAAGGTCTGGGACGCAGGAGGGAGGCGGGGGGTGGGTCAGAGTCATCCCAAAAGTTATTTGCAAATTTTCCATATTTGCGGGCCGACTCTGCCTCTAACCCCCGCAAATACGGAGGGAGGAGTGTAGCAATTAATCAATGAAGAAAATGTTAAAGGAACAAGAATAACACAATTTCGCCCTACTGGTACTTTTCATTCCGTCAGTTTGGAACAATTCTTTTCAGTTCAAGAAACACTTTCAGCCTCTCCACAAAACTCTCCAGTAGGGTTAAAACTGTGGATGAATGCAAAGAACTACAAAGGGACCTGAACAAATTGAGTGAGTGGGCAGACAAGTGGCAGATGAGCTTCAATGTGGAGAAAAGTAAAGTCTTGCACTTAGGGAAAGATGTATAACTACACGATGGGGGGGATGGTACTGGGAGAAGGCAAACTGGAAAAGGACTTGGAGGTTTTAGTGGATAGGACAATGAAACCAGTGGCACAATGCAGCGGCCTCAAAAAAGGCGAACAGAATGTTGGGCATTATCAAAAAAGGTATCATGACCAGAACGAAGGAAGTTATCCTGCCACTGTATCGGGCGATGGTGCGCCTGCATCTGGAGTACTGCATCCAATACTGGTCGCCGTACCTTAAGAAGGATAGGGCGATACTCGAGAGGGTCCAGAGAAGAGCAACAAGGATGATAATAGGCATGGAAAACCTTTCATATGCTGAAAGGCTAGAGAAGCTGGAGCTCTTTTCCCTGGAAAAGCGGAAACTTAGAGGGGACATGATAGAAACTTATAAGATCATGAAGGGTATGGAGAAGGTAGAGAGGGACAGATTCTTCAGACTAGCGGGGGCAACAAAAACAAGAGGGCATTCGCAAAAATTGAAAGGAGACAGATTCAAAACAAATGCTAGGAAGTTCTTCTTCACTCAGAGGGTAGTGGACATCTGGAATGCGCTACCAGAGGAGGTGGTAGGGCAGAATACGATTTGGGGTTTCAAAATGGGATTAGATGATTTTCTGAAGGAAAAGGGAATTGAAGGGTATAGTTAGAGGGTTACCATACAGGATATTAAAGGATTAAGGAATAGAATGTTTTAGGTATAAGATCCCTTACAGGTCATGGACCTGGGGGGGCCACCGCGGGAGCGGACTGCTGGGCATGATGGACCCGTGGTCTGACTCAGCAGAGGCCATGCTTATGTTCTCTCGGGGAAGTAAAACACATATTTAACCTGTACATATTTTATTATACACTTACATGGGTAGGCAAGTAGGCATGATGCGCCTCTTTTACAAAGCCGCGCAACAAAAGCCCCGAAGCCTTTTAAATCTCAATGGGCTTCGGGGCTGCTAGTGCGGCTTTGTAAAAGAGGCCGTTTGTTCTCAAAACCAAAAATTGCTTTCTCCATTCTTGGGTACTTTTTGTAACATCTTGGTACACTCATATCCTTTTTCCATGGAATACATTTTTGAAGGATCTGAAATACTGTTTCATAAAGGTGTCCAAGTCTTGTTGGAAAACAAAAGATTCCAAGAGAGTCATTCCTGTGGTGTTCTCCATTGGTAAAAGCTCATCTACCGTTGCTGCCTCCTTAGCAGGATTGCTCGTTGCCTCTTCGGCAGCCTTGCGTCCTGCTTCCTCAGTAGCGGCTTCTGCCAGACAGGGAGGTGCTGCAAAAGACAGGGGCGATAGAGAGATCTCGTACCCCTGCGTGGTTGAGCCTTTTCCACCCACACACGCTGCGGGGCTTCCTACGCCCTTCTGTGAAGTGAGCGCTGGCAAAAATTGCTCAATCGGCAGTTGTCTCAAAGATTGCAAAGGCGTTGAGGAGGTTACCGCCTTTACAATAGCTTTCCGTTTATGCGGCATAGCTCAGAAGGAAAAAACACCCAGAGCATGTTCTTAGAGTCGCCTGGTATGTGCCGCCATCTTGGCCACTCCCCTCCTCAAGAAGATTCTCAACAAGCTTTTAAGATCAGATCCAGCTCATAGCGCCAATGGTCAAAAGGGATCTCCACTAAGGGGGCAATTCTATAACTAGCCATCTCCATTTATGTGCCACTATGATGCATAGTGATAGCGTATTCTATAATGGAATTTGGACGCTCAGATTCTGTTATAAAATACTAGCATAAACCGGTATTAGCATGCCTTATCATTTATACACCTGCAGTTACAACAGCCACTGAACCAGCATAACTGCAGGAACACACAAAACCTACAATATTCTGTAAGTATCATGCAAGTGGGAGCCCCGTCCAGGTACATGTTCCCCTTGCATATGCCATCAGAATAGCACTTAGGTGCCCTGCTAGCATTTTTGCAGGTAAGTGTATGCTTCTGCAAAATCATGTATACATGAGGCACGCAAATGCAGGCACCAGTTATAGAATTGCCCTTCACGAGTTCTTTGGTGGCTTCTGTAAACTATACTGAAAGTTTCTGTTCAACTGCCAGAACAACAAGCCACAATTACACTGTTGGGTTCTCTCAGAAGAGAGGTCAGGATTTAGGGATAATGGAAATATGTTCTCTGTACTAGCAATGATTGCCAATGAATTAGGTTGAACCACAATAGTGCAGAAGTATGCTGAAGCTTAAGGCATACAAGAAGGAATTTTGTCTTCTAGCACTATTTGTAATACAATCTGCAACATTATGAAAAATGAGATCATATGAAAACATAATGAAGAAAATTGTGAATGCCCAGAATCCAGATGCAGGGAGGAAGCCTCAACTATCATGCACTGGCTAGATTCAGGGTCCATGTGTACCAGGTCCTGGAGGGGGCCATTCGGTGGCCAGTAGCTAAAGATGTAAATGCAATGGCTGAGTCACATTCAGAGGGAGAACATAACAAAAGCCATGCTGGGTCAGATTGAAATCCATCGAGCTCTACATCCAGTCTCCAATAATAGCCAATCCAGGTCACAAATACCTGGCTGATATGAATACTTAAATACTAAGGCAAACACCCTGAGTAGCTGAAATGCTGCTTTTGCCACATTAGAAAGCCTCGTCCAAAAGAGCACAAAGAAACTGTTAGACCAAAAAATAGTGCACAAACAGCTTTATGAACACTGTCACACTACTCGAAAGGGTCCAGAGAAGAGCGACTAAGATGGTTAAGGGGCTGGAGGAGTTGCCATACAATGAGAGATTAGAGAAACTGGGCCTCTTCTCCCTTGAAAAGAGGAGACTGAGAGGAGACATGATCGAAACATTCAAGTTAATGAGCCAATCCGTGGTGCAACATTAACAAAATCTGATGGCTCTTTAGTATCTGAAGGGAAATTCATATTTTAGGCTTGCTTTAGCACTACAACATAAATTCATATATCAGGAGAACATTTTAGAACAAATACCCAGTAAAATGTATTAAATGAACTGAAAAACAGCTGTGAACTAGAAAAACTTAAATTATTTTGATTATAAATTAAGTTGTATAAGAGGTTCCGTAAAAACTGAGCATATGGAACACTAGTTATTTTACATAACACACTCTGAAACGTCTCACTGTGGGCAAAAAGCCTTCCATAAATTTGTCCTTAAATTAAAATTATATCATAAAACTAGAGCTCTTTCTGAAAATAAAATTCTCTCTCTCAGCTTTTATTTGGTCTTAATTTTCACCCCTTTGTATGATACATTGTCCCTACCAGCCTCAATTGTTGCAAAAAACATTCATATTTTAACTTACCAACTGTATTTCCACTGCTGTCTTCGGCCTGTGATTTAGCAGCTGGAGCTTTTCTGCTCTGTTTAAAAAAAAACCAAAAACCAAAACATAAAAACTTGAGGTTCTTACCATATTAAGAGAGACTGGTAATGCCAGCTATAAAGTCACCACACAGGATGACTGTCAGAGCGATGTTATGTCTTTTTAATGTTATCACACTAGAGGTCTGCACGGGAACGGGGATCGCGGGAATCCTCCCCTAACCCACGGGACTCCCACGGGGACCCCCCTCTGGCCCACGGGACTCCCATGGGGATGGAAGGCTTTGGAAGCAGGGTTCGTCCATATAATATAATAGACACGTCAGCCTTAGTAAAAGAGGGGGTTTATAAGTTAATTACCTGAACAGAAAACAAAAAAAGGGTTCCACCAAAGAGATTCCACAAGGAAAACAGCAGCGCAAACACAAAAGAAACTGTGGAATTGATGATCCTGTCAGAAGTAATTGCTGCTTTTTATGGGGACGAGCGGAGGTGGAGATAATTCCTTGCGGGGATGGGTGGGGACGGAGAGGATCCTGAGGGGGACGGGTGGGGATGGAGAGGATCCTGGCGGGGACGGGTGGGATTTCTGTCCCCGCACAACTCTCTATATCACACCTCCACAGAAATCAGCCCTCTCTCTGCTGCTAAAGTCATCCAAAACAACAAGGAAAAAGTCTCTGGCAACCCTACAATGCAGACCAGATGTTTACCTTTATTTCTTCAGAAAAACGAGCTAGTTGAATTTAGAATGCTTTATACTGTATATGTACACAATGGCATTTATGATGCTAAACAGTGAGACCATGTCACATATCTCTTGAATGCCCAAACACTGGGTTGCGTTTACTTACCATATCCATTCTAAAATCCTGCTTTTGGCCCATAAAGCTTACCATACTGGCCTGCCACTTCTTTCTTTATTTTTAGTATTTATATTCCACTTAAAGCTTAAGTGGATCAACCTGATTCCTCAAGTCCATTGAATATAATAGAAATCCTGGAAACCTCTGGGGACAAAGTTATAAGTCGGTCGACACTTCTGGTTACTTTTGTTTTTCATCAGGACAATGAATCACTTCTTAGGCTTTTTTTAAGGCTAAAAGATAGTAATATTTCCATGTTTCCAGATGTCTCGAAAATAACACAAACCAGGAGAAAATGGTTTCTAGAAATGAGACAGTTTGTGATTGCTTTGTGAGCTAAATTTCAATTAAGATATCCATGTAAATGTATGATCTCTTGGATCAAACATCTTATATTTTTTTATGAATCCTCCCAATTAAGATATTTTCTTGAAGGAAAAGGAGTAGTAATGTCTGTTGGGTAACATAAGTGACTGACTCTAGTTAAAAGGTCTTTGAATTAATAGAAGATGTAACACTACAATATTTCTTTTATATTTTTCTTTTCTTTGTTTATTTTTAAAGTAAATCACTCTCTCTGATGTATGAATTGTCTCTCCCTAATGAGGACTGTTAAGAGCATTGTTTAAATTTGGAATTGTATTTTCTTATTTGTTATATTGTGGCAAACTCTCTAATTATACATATATAAATTTCTTTGAGATGTATACAGTATATATAAATGATATAAATAAAAAAAAATTAATTAACCGAATTCTGGAATGCTTTACCGCTTACATTAAGAAGTTTAGGTTCTTTTGCTTTATTCCGGAAAGCTCTAAAAACTTTTTTGTTTGATAAACAATTTGGAAATTAATTATTTCAGTCTACTTTTAAGAACATAAGAAGTTGCCCCCGCTGAGTCAGACCAGAGGTCATCTTGCTCAGCGGTCCGCTCCCGCGGCGGCCCATCAGGCCTAGTGCCTGAACAGTGGTCCCTGATTAATTTTGTAACTTACCTCTAATCCCATCCCTATAATATACCTCTACTCTTATCTGTACCCCTTGTCAAGTTTATGTATTATGTAGTACATTAATGTTAACCGAGTCGAGCTCCTCTTGGTTGATGACTCGGTCTAGAAACAAGTAAGCTTTCAAATGGGGTCTACAGCTTTATACCAGCCATGACATTGGTATTGCGGTATACAAAAATAAAGTTATTATTATTATTATATTTATATTATTTAAAGGCTCTAATACATGTCTAATCAGTGTGTCATTTGTATTGTGCTGACACTGTTTATCATATCTGTATTTCTGACACTGTATCATGTGATTCCTACAAGTAGGATTCAATTTGTTGGTCTCCAAAGATTACCTTATTGATTGTATTTTTGTTTTATATTTAGTCATATTATTACTGTTATACTATTAACAAAATTGTATGTTTATGTCAAGCTTTACTTAGGGCTCCTTTTACGGAGCGCTAATCCCTGCGCTAGCCAAAAGAACTACCACCTGCTCAAGAGGAGGCGGTAGTGGCTAGCGCGTCCGGCGGTTTAGCGCGTGTTAAACTGCTACCGCACCTTCGTAACCGCGCCTTTGTAAAAGGAGCCCTTAGTGGGCGAATCTCTTCATAAAGATGATTAATAAAGAAATAACTAAGGCCCTCTTTTACTTAGCTGCAGTAGAGGTTTCTACGCGTGCCGGAGCAACTTCGGAGCATTTAGCACCCTGGGACGCAGTGGAAACCTCTACCACGGCTTAGTAAGAGGGCCTATGTGGTATATTCCTTATCAGCTATCATATTTTTGTCTTATGTCCTTTTCAGTAATCAACAGCACTATCCCTCCCCTTTTACAAAACCACGCAAGAGGTTTTTAGCGCCAGCCGGCACACTGAATGCTCTTTGCTGCTCCGATAGTCATAGAGTTCCTATGAACATCGGAGCAGTGCCCTGGCTGGCGCTAAAAACCTCTTGCGGTTTTGAAAAAAGGGGGGTATATCATTTTGACTGTACTGCTTCTGGCATTCTCTTTAGTCCAGTGGTCTCAAACTCAAACACTTTGCAGGGCCACATTTTGGATTCGTAGGTCGAGAGCCTCAGAAAAAATAGTTAATGTCTTATTAAAGAAATGACAATTTTGCATGAGGTAAAACTACAGCAGGGGTGTCCAACCTTTCGGCTTCCCTGGGCCCCACTGGCCGAAAAAATTGTTTCTGGGGCCGCACAAATACGCAAACGTTGCAGCAAGACAGAGGAGGGAGCCGGCAAGACGGTAAACACCCGGGGACAGCAGAGGAAAACATTGCATCACCGTCGACCGGGGCCACACAAAATACTTCACAGGACCGCATGCGGCCCTTGGGCCGCAGGTTGGACACCCCTGCTTTATAGTTTATACATTTTTCCTATTGGCTAAGCCTTAATAATAATATTGGAATTTATAGCTAAAGAGACATATGATCAAGAAACTGTTTTATTTTACTTTTGTGATTATGATAAACTTACCGAGGGCCTGAAAATAGTACCTGGCGGGCCGCATGTGGCCCCTGGGCCACGAGTTTGAGACCACTGCTTTAGTCTGTTTGATGACTTAAAAGAGAAACCTGAAAATGTCTTTGCCCTTCAGTGTAATGACCTGAATACAAAATTTGCTCTATGACTTTGAGGTGATTTTTTATTTTAGAGCAATATCCAAGCACTTAGCAGGAGATGCACCACAACTGTGTATTTGACAGATTTAAGCTGCTGATCTCTGCCACGTAACAATACATCTTCTCTACTCCCCTCCCCACCCCACTCCTGACTTCAATTTTCTAAATGGCTAAAGGCCTTAGATAGTGCTTATACAGATGTTTTGAATTACAATAAACATCCAAGATGCAGCTGTAATTAAATCACTTAATTTAGATGTAAGATGAGAGAACATTTCAAAGGCAATACGCTCAGCTGAAAGCCTCTGTGTTTCTGCTTTTATCACATACTAGTTTTTTTGCCCGTTACATTAACGGGTGCTAGAATAGATGGGTAGACTTAGGCATTTCTTTCATTCTTTCTGTATGTCTGTCTTTCTTTCTCTCTCCCTGCCCCCCTTTCTTTCTGCCTCTCCCCCCTGTCCAGCAGTAGCCCTTCTCCCTTCTTTTTACCTACTCATATTCCCATTTCCTCTTTTACCTTTCCTTTTTCCACCTTTTCCACCCCATCCAGCATCATTAGAGTACCTGTTGCATTGTTGGTGTTCCAGTGTCTCCTATGCCTTGGGTCTGTGCCAGGATTGCCGGGGGCGCTCTGTGGGACAGGCCGGGGTGCGGGTCAGCAGAGGTGAGGGAGTTCTGGGTGGCAGTGCAAGTTCACTCTGGTGCGGGGCCTCTGCCGGGCCACGGGGAGCTGATGTCTGTGGAGTTTGGTGTCCGGGGTTGTCGGGTAGGTGTGCCGGGCCGTGGGAGGAGTGGGTTGGTCGGCAGGCCTTTTCTGGGGTGGGGCAGGGACCTATGTGGTCAGCAGCGTGACGCTTGCAGCATTGCCGAGGGAGGACGATGAGAAAACCGTTGCAGGCAGAGTTCTACTCTACTGCGCATGCGGGGCCACGGAAGCACAGATCACGGACGTAGGGATCATGCCATATGAAGTGCGCATGAGCGCTAAGGGTTTTAATATAGCGGATACTGTACCGACTGCATTCTGATTTTTAATTCCAAGAGTAATTTTCTGCTCCCTACCAAGTGCGCTCTCTCTGTTTTTCTGCTGAAGGGAAATATTGTTTAAAGCAGAATTGCGATTGAAAGAGTGTAAAGAAGTGAGCATTAGCTTCTCTGCTCTCAGGGTTTCTGTAGTAGACAGAGATCATGTCTTGCCTCATGGGGTGGGGAGCTGTACACAGGGCTCTTGCATCCAGTGAATCACAGATTGCGAACCCACAGGGACAGATAGGGAAAAATGCTTAAGTACCTGAATAAATTCATGTAAACCGTTCTGAGCTCCCTTGGGAGAACGGTATAGAAAATTGAATAAATAAATAAAATAACCCTGCTTGTTGTTAGTGTTGGAGAAGCTGCCAACCAGTGCGGATTCCATAGATATTTCCTCTTCTGTGAAATACTGTCTTCATTTCCTGCCTTTTGCTGTACTTGGTTCAGGGATGGCTGGGGGTGTCAACATCTTCTTAGATTCTGCATGTGAACAGCAGCAGAAAAGTAAGTGTGTGTATGTGTGTGTGTGTGGGGGGGGTAATTATTTATATTGCATGGCTTTGGTTTTCAGATATATTCAACATGACCATATTCATTTTGGAAATATTTATGAGCCATAACTGAGAAAAGTTTCAGATTCCCTGTGTCACAGGAGGGCCCAGACTGACGTTATGACCCCTCCTCTCTTAATTAAAACCAGTAAGGGAGGCATATGGAGGAAACAGGGCGCTAAGAAAGCAGTAAAGATCGGTAGAACAGATCAACCATAGGCTATGCCACTTAACTGTATGCCAATAATACAGAACAATAAAGATATGTGAACAAGCTGTAAAGTACATGTTGCCAGCAGTGTTCCCTCTAAGCGGGCGGGTGTTGTGAGCAAACTTTTTTCACTGTGAGCTAAAAATATCGGGCGCCAGCAAGTTATGAGCCAAATAAATATGTTGCTTTCTACCACAGAACTTCCTTACGTTTGTATGGAATCTATCCCCTTTCAACTTTAGAGAGTGCCCTCTCGTTCTCCCTGCCTTAGCTACTAAGTCTATTCCCTTCAGTACCTTGAATGTTTCTATCATGTCCCCTCTCAATCTCCTCTGCTCAAGGGAGAAGAGGCCCAGTTTCTCTAATCTTTCGCTGTACGGCAACTCCTCCAGCCCCTTAACCATTTTAGTTGCTCTTCTCTGGATCCTTTCGAGTAGTACCGTGTCCTTCTTAAAGTACCAGTGCTGGACGCAGTACTCCAGGTGAGGGCGTACTATGGCCCGGTACAGCAGCATGATAACCTTCTCTGTCTCTTCAGTCCAGCATCTGCCCCTTCCATTCACTGTCTGTCTTTCCCTGCCATCTCTCCTCCTGCCCCCCCCCCACCCCCCAATTTGGTCTAGCATCCATCATCTTCCTTCTGTTCCCCTCATGGTCTGGCATCTCTATCCTTCCCTCCCCCCTGTGGTTTTTAGCATATCTCTCTTCTCATTTCCTCCACTCAGATCTGATCATTCTCTGCTCTCTCTTCCCTTTTCTTCTCTGGTCTTCCTTCTCTATTTTCTGCCTCCATCTAAATTAAATTCTTTCTTACTATTTAGTCCCGTTTCCCTCTTTTCACTGTGTGTACACACAGCTTGTCACCCCTTTCCCTCACCCCTCCATTATCTTACTATTTTCTTCCCCCTTTATTTATCTCCTCCTTCCATCCAGTATGTGTTCTTTCCCCACTTCCATTCAGCATCTGCTCTCCCTTCTCAACTGACATCCATCTGCCTTCTGCTCTCTCTCCCTTCTTCTCACTTCCATCATCTGTCCCCTTCTCTCTCTCTCTCTCATCTCCTCCATTCCATCATCTGCCCCTTCTCTCTCTCTCTCTCTCTCCCCCCCCCCAACTTCCATCATCTGCCCCCCTTCCCCTCACCTTTGTGGGTCACTTTCTTTCCCCTGAGGGTGGCTCATGTCACAGGGGAAGCTTTGGCCGAGCAGAACCGCTTGATTGACAGTGGAACTTACTTGATTGATGTCGATGCTGGGGCCCGTTGCCGTTTGAAGGAAAAAAAAAAAAGGTGGAAAAAAGGAACCTGTAAAGGCGAGAGGAAGGGAAACCTCCAGGACAGCTGCTTTTTGCCCTCCTTCAGCGGCCCAAGAGTTCAGACCAGCAGCGGCAGCTCTGTATGCTTTTAACTTCGGCACAGAGCTGCCCCTAATCAATAGTTTAGCGCGGTTTCATGAGGCAGCCTCGGGGCCTTTGATAGCCGGCCCGCTTCGATGATGCGATGTGGGCCGGCCTAGCAAAGGCCCCGAGGCTGCCTTATGAAACCGCGCTAAACTATTGATTAGGGGCAGCTCTGTGCCGAAGTTAAAAGCATACACAGCTGCCGCTGCTGGTCTGGAGGTGCGGAGACAAGGCAGGAGGCAAACGCGGTGGAAGGCAGGAGTCCCGGCACAGCGACTGCAACAGGAAGTTGCAAGTCAGCTGACGCCGGCCTTTCGTTGCGGCGGGGACCGAATCCTTCGCGGACCGGCAAGATTTTGTTTGCGGACCGGCGGTTGAAGAACTGTGCTCTACACTGTGTGCGCTGTGACGAGAAACTTGTGCGCTGCGAGGTAATATTTTGTGCGCGTGCGCACGTCAACGCAGCTTAGCGGGAACACTGGTTGCCAGAGGTTGTGGTAAGAGTGGATAGCGTAGCTGGTTTTAAGAAAGGTTTGGACAATTTCCTAGAGGAAAAGTCCATAGTCTGTTATTGAGAAAGACATGGGGGAAGCCACTGCTTGTCCTGGATCGGTAGCATGGAATGTTGCTACTCTTTGGGTTTTGGCCAGGTACTAGTGACCTGGATTGGCCACTGTGAGAATGGAGCTTGATGGACCATTGATCCGACCTTGTAAGGCTATTCTTAAAGCATGGCAGGCAAGTTTCTTTATATAAAATAAAACAAAATTAAATATTTTTGGAGACAGCATGTTTAAGATGCTTTAAGGAGATAGATTAAGGAGGGGTGGTCAGAGAATGGCTGCAAGTACATACTAAGGGCATGATGCAAAAAAACAGGGTCAGTAAGACCGTGTGGGTCTGCTGCAGTCCAATTTTTGGCCAATTCCAAAAGAGCGACTGATGCTCAAACAAGTTTGCATGCAAATGATTTCAGCTAAGGTTCGACGTAATCACCGTCCGATCCCACTGATGAATTGCTGTAAGAATGGCAGGGGAAGCAAGAAATGGCGGGGGAAGCCATGAAGCAGCTTCTTGTCACTCAGCTGTTCGGGGCAGGAAATCTTTTTTTTTTTTTTTTTAATGAATAGAGATGTTGTGCATGTTACCCTCGCACGATATCTGTCCCCATTACAAAAAAAAAAAAAGGTTGTGCCAGCTCCCCTCCCAACCACAGTTGCCGTAACTGCTCCCTCTGACAACAACCGAACTCCCCCCCTTCCCAGTCCTTTTACGACTGGACTTCAGGGTCCTTTGAAAGGACCTGGCATGAGGGACTAATGTCTGATAGGGGCAGACTCCCCTGTGCAGGCCCCTGTAAGTTATCTCAGCAAATTTCACATTTCACATTCACCCTCCTACCAAACTTTCAGGAACTCAAACAAAACTTATCTCTTTGACAAATTTCTCTGACCCCCTCCCCCTTTATACCCCTGCCTTGTATCTCTGATATACCTCCAGATATACCTAACTACTCCTGACATGTTAAGATAATCGGAATATCTTTTATGTAATTTCGCTGTCTATATACAGTCTCTTTCTCTGTTAACCGCTCTGAACTGTTATGGTACTGCGGTATACAAAAATAAAGTTGTTATTATTATTATTGGTGATGCCGGCTCCCACGGCGTGGCACTATCTCCAGGTGCTAGGATCTATGGTAGCTACCACAGAGCCTCAAACATCAGGCTCATAAAATCTGGGGTAAAACCCTGCTGGGAAATTGCAGTGGAGTCCCTGCCAATTTGGCAGTGTATGTGCAGTAATGCTTCGCAGCAGATGCTGCATCACTAAACGAGAGGTCTAAAAAGGACTTCTGATCCACCAATTGAACTGACAGTGACTCTATTAACCTGGGGGGGGGGGGTCAGAGGAGGCTAAGCCTATGACTCCTGCCCCCTCATATGCACTGTAGCATGTGGAACACAGAAGCTCCTCAGGCTGACATCTGTCTAGCATGAATCTGAAGTATGAAGACCTGAGAAGTCCATCCCTATTGATTTTAAGCAAATTTGAGGGGTACTCAGGCAAAAAGAGGCCTTTAATTAAAAATTGGGAAATCCAAGATGGCAGTTGTGGCAGTGATTTTATGCTATAAAAAACAGCCCAGGGGAGCTAAATCAAAATTTTTATTTTTTTAAAATTCTTTATTCATTTTTCATCTTACAACAAGTGCACAATACCACATCATATTAACTGTTACAAATCACTTGATATTCATACAATTCTGATTTTACATACATGAATTTATTCCCCCCCCCAACCACCCTTCCCACAAGTAATTGAATTCAAAATATAATTTATATATTATATTTCAATCTATTAATCAAACCTTTAAAAGAACTATTTACCCTCCCCCCTCCCCCTACATGTAAATGTACTTTCATTAGGAAAATGATGTCTATTTATTGCAATAATTTGTTAATGGCCCCCAAATCATTTTAAAATTATTATAACGGCCCAGGGGAGCTAAATCAAAATTCAATAAACTCCATTAAAGTTTTTTTGGGAGGTGGGGGACCTGAATCTTCAGTTGCTTTAGTATCTTTACAAAAACCAATTACGGAAAGAGGGGTAAATTTTCCCAATTTTTATAGGCCTATATTTTACGCCAAGGTATGTATTGGGTCATCCCAGAGCTCATTGAAAATACCCCAGATTGGTTATGGTTGGAATGGCGACTCATGTTTTCTCTGCGATTATGCCATGTTCTCAGTATCAAAATGCCTAGATTATATAAAGAAAACAGAATTCTAGTAGATACGTGGACTTAATAAATCACAAAGTTATAGATGGTTGCAACTGAAGCAGGCCATTCAGGTAAGGTTCCCTGAATGGAAAAATTTAAATAACCAGTTAGACTTCCTGGGACACCAGGCTGCACAGTGGTATAAATTGTTAGCTGGATTTATAAATAAGAAACCAAAAACTGGTCTTAGGGGCAAAAAGGTTACTTGGTTTATATTTGAGTATATATGGTATATTGGATCTCTATTTGAGGATACAGATCACTTACTTGGTGAGCTTATGGGCTTTCACTGCAGTTAAAAAATCTCTCAGTACCTCTGGACTCTGATGTTGGCATGGCGTTTTTGACAAGTATTTTAAAGTCTGAAAATAAATGAATAAAACAGTTTATTACTCTTTTGAGAGCACAAAGTCAAAGAAATATCCACAAAGCAAACTGGCAGGGATATTTTTATGTCCAGACTGAGAATGTCAGTTTTCAGCTCTGCTAGTTCCCTACTTTGGAAGATTAAAAAAAAAAAGCAAAAAGTCTATCCTGGTCCAAAAATATGCTGAGCAAAGATTGTCTCAGTTTAATGGATTCTTAGAAGGTTTGTCATACCATTAATTGACCCAAAGTTTAGAGTATACAAAGATAAGATTTGACGCTGAGTGATGGAGTAATCTAATGGTTCAAGAGACAGGCTAAGAACCAGGTACATCAAAGTTCAAATTCCATTGACACTCATAGTGATTTCAGACAAACCACTTTACCCTCTGTTAACTCAGCTACAGCATTAAATCATAAGCCCTCTAGAGACAAGGAAATGCCTACTTTACCTTGCCTTTACTCATCAATGAAGAGGCATGAGCTAAATATAAATTTATTGACTAGAATCCCAGGTTTGATTTGAATGGAAGCATCGCTAAAACGGTTTAAAATATTATTAAAAACATATTTTTTAGGAAAGCTAATGGTCAGCAGACTGATACTAACCTGTGACATAGGGAGTTGGAAAGCGAAAGATAGCGGTTTTAATTTGAATGTCTAGAATGAAGGATAGTTCAGTTCTGTTTATGATGGAGTTCCTTTCTTTCATTTATCTTGTAAAGTGCTGTGACCTAATAAAGCTTAGCAGTATATCAAATTTTAATAAACAAACATAAATACAAGGCCTTTCCTTCAGTCTTCACCAAAGAAATGGTATTCGATAGTGATGAGTCAGAGGAACTGAAACAAATCTCTGAAACCCTGAAAGATGCAAATGGTGCAATTTGATAAATTAAAGAGTAGCAAATTGCCTGGCATACTTCCCAGAGAACTGATAGAATTTAAAAAATGAACTTGCGGACATAATGTTACTAAAATAGAATTTATCTTTAAAATCAAGCACGGTACCAGAAGACTGGAGAGCAAATGTAACACCAGTTTCAAAAAATGGTTCCAGAGGTGAACCGGGAATTATAGACCAGTAAACCTCACTTCAGTGCCAGGCAAAATGATAGAGACTATTAAAAAGAACAAAATTAATGAAGAGATAATAGTTACTACGGATGGGCAGACTAGATTGGCCAATTGGCCATTATCTGTCATCATGTTTCTATATCTTGTACCTCAAGGGAACTTACTTATCCAAGGTGATATTGTTAATAAACACTTTCACTAAATCACCTTGCTTCTTTATAAAGAGCAATATCACTATAAATCAACAAGTAACTGGAGTTGTTTAGTGAACACTCAGACCCTCAGCTGTGGGTCTGAGTGTTCACTAAACAACTCCAGTTACTTGTTGATTTATAGTGATATTGCTCTTTATAAAGAAGCAAGGTGATTTAGTGAAAGTGATCATGTTTCTATATACATGAATTGATAAAACAAAGCCAACATGGATTTACTCAAGGGAAATCTTGCCTCACCATGCTACTACATTTCTTTCAGGGGTGAATAAACATGTGGATAAAGATGAGCCAGTTGATACGGTGAATCTGAATTTTCCCAAAAGAAAAATCCATAAGCCATTGATGGACTTAGGAAAGGGAGATGGGGCGATAGTTGGAGGGACACGTGGTGTCCAGTGAGAGTTTTTTTGAGGAGAGGTGTGACAGTGGCATGTTTGAAGGCATCAGGGACAGCTGCAGTGGAGACCAATAGGTTGAGGATGTGACAGATAGGAGGGATCTTTCATGTGTTGATTAGTTTTCTTAATTATAATAAAGCACACACCAATAATCACCCACAGTAGCGCTGTATAAACTTATTGGGACATACAGATTTGCATACTAATGCCTCAACGGAAGATATTATTATTATTATTTATTATTAGGATTTTTTTTATATACCGCCTATCAAGGTTATCTATGCGTTTTTACAATCAGGTACTCAAGCATTTTCCCTATCTGTCCCGGTGGGCTCACAGTCTATCTAACTAGATCAGATCTCCACACGAGCATTGTGGCTGGAGTTGTCATTATTCCCAGCATAGTATTATACTCACTATTAAATTTATCTTCACAGTTCTTATTTGTTCTTGCATTATTAATTTTTTTAGTTAAAAAAAATTAACTTAGCTTTATAAGCAGATTTCTCTCCTTGTCATAAAGCTAGGTGGTGAGGGTGCTTTGAGTAGGGAGTTTAGTGTGGTAAAGAGATGGCAAGGGTTGGAGAGAAGAGAAGTGGTTATGTGGGTTTGTATTCTTGTTTTGCCAGTAAGAGGGCAGATTGGAATGATGTCAGCATGAATTTGAAGTGTATGAAGTTGGCATGCACATGGGATTTAAGCCAGAGATGTTCAGCCGAATGGGCACATAAGCGCGGGGGGAGAGGGGGTCTTACTGTAAACTGCATTGAATCCTAGTAGAAACTTGTGGTATAGAAGAAAAATGTATGATATGGTTTGGTTTTAAAGATGATTCCAAGTTATAATGAATACCATCTACTTTAAGAGTTAAATCTTTCCCTTGTATGTCTTTGGAACCAATTAATAAGAATTTAGTTTTATCTTTGTTCAGCCTCAGATAAGAAGCATTCATCCACTCTGTAATCAAGTGAAAACACTGTGGAATTTTCTGATTAATATCTAGTAATATATTATCCAATTAAAACAAGACAGTAATATCGTTAGCATAGATAAACACGCGATAACCTGCTGTCTCTAATTTTTCCTAGTGATGAGAGTAATATATAACACAACCACTTTTCTGACAAAACTTCTTGCATTTTGAATCTATAGGATCTGAACGACAAAAGCCATGTCGGACCATTGGAGAGGGAAGGAATTAGGAGATTAGGGAGGGGAGGGAATGGAAAAGGACATAAGCTGGACCATTGGGGAGGGGCTGGACAGGGGGGGTTGCTGAAAAGAAATAACATTCCAGGGCATTATGGCATGAAAAAATATTTAGAGGGCTGGGGGGGGGAGTACAGTTGTGAAAAGATGAATAAACTATTGGTGGGGGGGAGCAAAAGCTTAGAAAAATTCAATGGGGCTGGAGGGACAACTCTGACAAAAGAGGAAAATATTCTGGGGTGGAGTGTGCAAAAGCAGCTAGCCCAGGGTACCACAACCTCTTGGAGCCGGTCTTGAACAGCAGCAACAGTCACTTTGACAAAGGCACCAGGCAAAACAAATTACAAAAGTACCTTTCTATCCTTCTGTTTGATATTCCTCCTCGTAAGAATATGTGAATATTCTCATAGAAACATGACGGCATTTAAAGGTCAAATGGCCCATCCAGTCTGCTCATTCACAGTATCCACCATCTCCTCTTCTCCCTAAGAAATCCCACGTGCCTGCCCCACGCTTTCTTGAATTCAGATAGTCTTCGTCTAGATAGATTACTCCTAAGCCTATCACCTCTTGATAAAAGGGGGCTAAAATAAATGTCATTGTTAATAAAGCCAACCCCTTTTAATACCTATCTTTTGTATATATGATTGTCAGTGATAAATTATAAATAATGATTGATAAGAGTAAAAAATATTAGCAAACATAACAAGAAAAACAGCAGAGAAACCAATTTTGGATCAATGAAGAGTTGAGCTGTAATTTTGAGTAATAACAGCCATCTGAAGATCCTAAAAAATAACTGCTATATTTCTCTATGAGCTTTACAGGATTGTTAATAAAGCAGCTCTTACCTCATACATGATGGTATTCAGATTCTGCTGCCCAGCGCTGTGCTTGCTTTTCCCGCTCTCTTTACGTTGCTCTTTGAGGTCCATGAGCAGCTTGTAGACCTACAAGAGCCCACAATTACTTGGCAAGTTCTTTTTCTACCTTTCCACCCATTTTGGTGAAGGGAAAATAATAACCAAAGCAGAGGCTGAAGAGCCCAAGATCAGATAAGGTTCACTGACAGCCAGGACACTATGTTCACATCACTGACCACATATTTGGAACATTTTTAAACCACGTTATCTTCTAGTTCCTATTGGGTAGGCCAATTTTCAACCTCCCAGCGGTCCTTGAAAGCCAAAAGACTTTGCAAGGCATTTTTCAAAGGGAAACTCTCTGTAGAGAGGTTGGTGCCATGGCGTTTGTTTAGCTACAAAAGGCGGTATAAGAAATGCAAGAAAACAAACATTCTTTACCTTATGAACTTACAACATGCAAAGATTTCATTCTGCACCAGCATTTAGAGCAGCGCCTCGCAAACTTTGTCGAGCCACAGCACACTAAACCTAGTGGCCACGGTGCAAGGTAGCCGGAAGTGCGCGGACGGCACTGTGACGATGTCACGCACATATGTGACATCTGCACATCGACATCCGTGCATGCATGAAGGCCCTCCAGACAGGCCCTGAGCCACCGGGCGAGGGAGGGGGGTGTGCCAGCAGGGTAGCAGGCCGGAGAGGCACTGGCTGATTGCTTACAGGCACGTCCTATAGGCAGTCAGCCGGCCCCAGCGCCTCCCCTCCTCCCCAGCGTGTCACGGCACACCTGAAATCTCAGGAGGCACACAGTTTACGATACATTGATTTAGAGGCTCACCCTTATCTCACCCCTAGTTTTCCCTTTTCCTCTGAAGGGAGCAAGGGGCAGGTTTAGTTTTAAATACCCTTTTACTCAAGCAGAATCCTTTGTAAACTACCCCCCTTAGGGGGTGATTCCATAATGTAGGCACTAATATTTAATGAGAATAATGTCATGGTAATTGAAGAGCACTTTTCCAAAAACTTAGTCCATTTTTTTTTTGTAAGTTTTGAGCTATGCGATTGATTTCATTCATTCATGAAAGCAAGATTCATTTACTGTAGCTTATTCCTGTGCCAAAACTCACTGTGAATAATCTACAGTAAATAAATCTTGCCTCGATGAATGAAATTTATCTCACAGCTCAAAACTGATAAAAAAAAAAAATGGACTGAGTTTTAGAAACGTGCTCTTCAAATCTGCCTAAGCACTATTCTGAAAATATAGTCAAAAGAAGAGGGAAAAGGATAAGATGCTTTTCTAGGTGGATTCTTTATTTGTAGCATCACCAATTTTTCATAAGACTTAAAGATCTCAATCTGTATACTTTGGAGGAAAGGCGGGAGAGGGGAGATATGATAAAAGACATTTAAATATCTACGTGGTGTAAATGCGCATGAGTCGAGTCTCTTTAATTTGAAAGGAAACTCTGAAATGAAAGGGCATAGGATGAAGTTAAGATGTGACAGGCTCCAGAGTAATCTAAGGAAATATTTTTTTTACAGAAAGGGTGATAGATGCATGGAACAGTCTCCCGGAAGAGGTAGTGGAAACAGAGACTGTGAATTCAAAAGGGCCTGGAGAGAGAAAGAGATAATGGTTACTGCGGATGGGCAAACTAGATGGGCCATTTGGTGTTTATCTGCCATCATGTTTCTATCTATTGGTGACGGTACAAACAAAGATTTCACCTGGAAAAGCAGCTCGTCCTTTTCCCACTTCTTTTTTTTATCATTGAATTTTTATTGAAAATAAACTCATATAGACAGTTGTTTATACAAAAATAACAACACTTATCAAGGAATACACATGGATCCTCCAAATAATAGGCCCAACATAAACCCAAAACTCACCCCAAATAGTAACAACATATGATTTAAGAGACACCATATCTCCACTATTGTTCTCTGACCAAGTCCACACTTGTGCGAGGTAGAAAAAGGGGAAAGATGCATGTCACATCCACTTGGCATCTGGTCTCCCACAATAATCCTATAAAGAAGAAATTCTGTGGGAAGGCTAAACTTTTGCGGCCGTTCCCACAGAAACAAGAGACCAGAGGAGCGGTCTTTAAGGTGCCCATTGCTTGTGTGTCATTCTTGTTACTGCATGCTAAAGGGCAACTTCTCAGGAAGCTCTACCCTTTCAGCGAATTGGCATGCCACTGGATTATTCCTTACCTTATAGCCTAAGCAATTACAGTGCAGTTCCATCTTGGTGATTTTTTTAATTATTATTATTATTTATCAATTTTCAATTATACAGCTCAAGTATAAAAACTTGCAACTAAAACAATCTTTTCTGTACAAGTTTTTATACCATCTTGGTGATTTCTAAAAGGCTATTCTATATTTGGGTGCCCGCAGTTATGTGCAAATTTAGAACTCATTAAAAAAAGATTAGATGCCACCAGGTGCCTCCAGAACCGGTGCCTCATGGCGCTGGATTCCAAAAGTGGGGGTGTTTATTTATTTATTTTAAAAATTTATATACTGTTTAAAATTAAACAGTTTACATAATAACTCTGTCTTCAGAATCTTGGTACAATCCCTCGTATTAAGTCAACTCGACTACTGTAACATCGTCTACTTAGCAATCCCCCAAAAGAATATGCGACGATTGCAACTAGTGCAAAATACTGCGGTCAGACTAATCTTCGGTCTAAAGAAGTTCGATCACGTGACGCCATACTTCAAACAGCTACACTGGTTGCCGATGGAAGCTCGTGTAAAGTTTAAGTTCGCCTGCCTCTGTTTTAAAGTTTTCTACGGTCTAACCCCTAAATACATCACTGACCGATTCTCCTTCTCAGCCAACAAACACAAGAGAAGCTCCCACTTGCACTTCGTTTCTCCCCCGGTTAGAGGATGCAAACTAAAAAAACACCATGAGCATCTTCTCTCACATCAAGCAGCTCTATGGGGTAAAGACCTAGAACAACTCCTATTGCCCACCACTTATGAGGTATTCAGGAAACGCCTCAAAACCCACCTATTCCCGAAAGACCTAGACAGCTGACCCACTTCCCTCTTTCCCCTCTCTTGCCCTTTCTCCCAATTGTTCCCCACATCCCTTAAGTTAATTCAACTTGTACGTCAACTCAACTTGTACCCCACTAATCTTTTGTAAACCGCATAGAACTTAACGGTATTGCGGTATATAAACTGTTATTATTATTATTATAATGTACATACACAATATTAAAAAGAAGACAAAGTAAAAACAGGTACATAATAAAAAAACACCTATATTAAAATGAATATACATACAATCCTCATGAAAGCTTCACAATGTGGATAGTAAAAATTATAAAGAATTCATCAATTTTAACTGGGGTAACCAAAAGAAAGCATCTACGAATAGCTGCGTCTTTAGTAATCTTCACAACAGTTTCATATCTGACCCACCAAGGAGTTCCGTAACTTAACTCCTGCGCAACAGAAAGTCCTTTAACCAGTCTCAACAAGTCTTGGATTCACGGACGTCGTCAGTAAAGCTAAACTCTCAGAACACAAAGATCCTTTTGGTGTAAAACTGAGGATATTACTTTTAAGGAATTCTGGAATATTTCCATACAGAAATTGATGACAAATCGTCACTGCTTTATATTGGACTCTGAAGGGAGTGCTTAGGGGTGGCGCTAGATTTCAGTTGCAATTCTGCAAGAACCTTAGGCGCCAGAAATGTAGGCCTGCAAATCCCTAGCCTACATTTCTGGCGCTTAGGGTCCTTAGTAGCTGCAATTCTGTAAGCAGCGCCTGCCTGGGGCTGACAAGCAGCAAGTGTCACTTACATAAGCAGTCCCATAATGTACAGAATACTGTAGGTTATGCGCATCCCTACTGCATTTACACCAGGTCTATACATTGTGCATGCTTTTTATAGAATTGCGCTAAGCACCGTTATAATTGGCATCGTTTGTTTAGGCATTATATAATCAGGTCCTTATGGGGAAATTCTAAAAATGACGCCTAAAAGTTAAATGATGAGTAGTGCGGTGCTATGCGCATTTCTATAAAAGTTAGGCCCCTTTTATAGAATCTTGGCCCTAAATGAGTGCAGCTAATTCCAAAACAGGTGCCCACGTGAAGAACGCGCCCACCACCTGCCCCCTAACCACGCCTACTTTCTGGTAGGTGCCTTGGGCTAGGTATCTACCATAAAGTGGTAAGCGCCCACCAAGCCAGGCGCCTACCATCCAATTAAGTGCAATTAATGTCAATTACACCTTAATTGCCAATTCTTGATGCCAATTACATAATTAAGATATGCGCCTAGATTGGCTAGGCATCCAACTCTAGATGTCATTTATAGAATCGGGGCCTTAGTACATAAATGTGAGGGGGCTGTACTTATGTGTTAGGCCTAAGGCCAGGGCATGGCATATGTGGATGAATCCGTGAATCTCCATTTCTGTTTCAATTCTTGGTTTTTTTTAACTCCCTGTATCTGTAACAATTTTCACTTTGTTTTAATGAGAGCAAGTTGTTTCAGCTTGCATCCTGTGCTGTTCCATGTCTTGCCGAGGAAGGGTTCTCATGGTACTGTGATAAGGGAGGGTTTCAGCAGCGGTTAACATTCCAGCCGCGAGAGCTGGGAGATAAGAAAGACACCTGTTGGTTTACTGCAGAATCAGCAGTGTGTGAGACGCGGCGAGAAAAAGTATATAAAAGGCAACCCTGGGACTTTGTTCTTTGAATCCAGCTGCAGCAAAGGGAAGTCCCGTGAACTGTACTGACCTCAGGTCTGACCCAGTGAGGTCCATCATGCCCAGCAGTCCGCTCACGCGGCGGTCCAACAGGTCCAGGACCTCTATCTATACTCCTCTATCCCCTTTTCCAGCAGGAAATTGTCCAATCCTTTCTTGAACCCCAGTACCGTACTCTGCCCTATTACGTCCTCTGGAAGCGCATTCCAGGTGTCCACCACACGTTGGGTAAAGAAGAACTTCCTAGCATTTGTTTTGAATCTGTCCCCTTTCAACTTTTCCGAATGCCCTCTTGTTCTTTTATTTTTTGAGAGTTTGAAGAATCTGTCTCTCTCTACTCTCTCTATGCCCTTCATGATCTTGTAAGTCTCCATCATATCCCCTCTGTCTTCTCTTCTCCAGGGAAAAGAGTCCCAGTTTCTCCAATCTTTCTCTATCTATCTCTCTCTATTTCTATTTCTGTCTCTCTCCCTTTCTCTCTCTCTCTATTTCTCTCTGTCTCCCTTCCTTTCTCTCTCTCTTTCTGTCTATGCCCTTCATGATCTTGTAAGTCTCTATCATGTCCCCTCTAAGTCTCCTCTTCTCCAGGGAAAAGAGACCCAGTTTCTCCAATCTCTCAGCGTATGAAAGGTATTCCATACCTTTTATCGGATGTGTCGCTCTCCTCTGAACCCTCTCGAGGAGCGCCATATCCTTCTTAAGGTACGGCGACCAATATTGAAACAGAAACAGATTATATATATATATAAATCTGTTTCTGTTCCTATTTCATATATATATTCTGTTTCATCTGGTGTTTATGCAATAAAATATCATATTACTCCGATACTTTCTTTGGATGTTACTATTGAACACCTTTGTTAGATACATACGTGGCATTACATTATGTGAGTCACTTTCTATCTCTCCTTGACACCCAGATTTATTTTATTTATTTAATTCAATTTCTATCTCTCCAGGGAGCTCAGAACAGGTTACAAGCCAACATTCACAGATGCCATTATAGAATTGGCACTCAGCAATGGGGCATCGAAAACAGCGTGCCAATTTACAGAATAGCCCCCACAGTGTCTAACTGAAAATCTGACTATATCTACATCTTCTGCACTCCACCTAGGAACAGTATAAATCACACCACAAATTATATGACTGTAATCTCATTTCACAACACAAGATACAGACCCACAGAAAATTTTTAAAAGGACTGGAGAGGAAATAGAGCAACCCAGAAAAGAGGGTACACTAGCAGGATTTACCTCATAATTGCTGAGCATAATGGTGCTGGAATCATTTCTGGGGAAAAAAAGAGCAAAATTAGAGATAATGCAAAGCAATAACTAAGCAGTGTGAATGTTTTGCTTTTGTATTAATTCTCCACTCCACAGTTTCTGTGTTCTCTCTTCCCCATCCATAAGAACACAAAAGTTGTCATACTAGGACAGACCAAAGGTCCATTAAGCCCAGTATCCTATTTCTAACAGTGGCCAACCAGGTCACTCAGTAGCATGATGGACTCAATGGATCTTCTGGCATCAGAGGAATAGCTTCTGGGTCAGCTGTAGGAACCACTGCCCTTGGCCTTTTGAAGACTGTGAGTTCAGCTGCACTGAATAATGAAGGCAGGAGACAATACTTTTATGCCTGAAGCTGGACACAGAGGCAGGTACACTGACGTCATCAGAGCAGGCAGCATCCCCCCCCCAAAAAAAAAAACTCTCTGGGCCCGAGACACGTATCTACTTGGCCTACCCTTTAGGTCAGGTAGGCAATTCCAGTCGAGAGCCAGAGCCAGGTTAGGTTTTCAGGATATCCACAATAAATATGCATGAGCTAGATTTGCATCTCAAGGAGGCAGTGCATGCAAATCCATCTCATACATATTCATGGTGGAGATCCTGAAAACCTGACCTGGCTCCGGCTCCCGAGGACCGGAATTGCCTAGTGCCTACCCCTGGTTCAGTGAATATATGTGAAGGAGATCCAGGAGGAGTCCGTTGTGCTGCTACTGGCTACTCAGCAGCTGGTTCCAACTTCGTAACCGGCCGGTGTTAAGTCCATTGGAGAGTGCTTTGCTTTATTTCTACTTTTTAGTCTCTACATGTGTATGCGCTTTGCATTTGTTAATTACCCCGCTTCAAGTAGGGACATCCTTGACGCTGAACCGCTGCCGTAATGCACTCGTTGAAAATGGCGCCAGGTTGTAAAGGAGCGGGGAGGGGGAGGAGCAACGCCGCACCAGTAACCGACGTCTTCCGCAAGCGCAGGCGCACTAATGGCCTGCAAGTCTCGCGAGAGGGGAAAAGAGAGCCGTTTGCATCTTGCGCGAGCCGGAGGCGCCGCGTTGTTGTCCCGAGGGTGGTTGGAGCTACCGTGAAGCGGTCGGGGAGGGGAGCCGCCTTCTTTGCTTGGCTGTTGCCTGCTCTAGAGGGAGGGGGACAATGTTCTTAGATGAAGCGAATGGGAGGTGAGTGGTTTAGTAGGACAGCAAGAAGCAGATGCAACGATATTAGTGCCCTAAATCTTCAGTCCGCAAGGCTGGCCCAAAAGTAAGGTTTTCAGGGATATCCCAAACCAATAGGCGTGAAAGAGATTTATAGGCCTGGAATGCAAATCTCTCATTCGTGTAAATTAGGGATATCCCTGAAACCTTACTTTTTGGCAGCTGTCCTTAGGAAAACCTTTAAATCTTGTGCATCACTACTATTTAACACTTCTGTAGCGCTGAAGAGCGTACGTGGCGCTGTACATTTTAACATTACTACTATTTAACACTTCTGTAGCGCTGAAGAGCGTACGTGGCGCTGTACGTTTTGACATTACTACTATTTAACACTTCTGTAGCGCTGAAGAGCGTATGCGGCGCTGTACATTTTGACATTACTACTATTTAACACTTCTGTAGTGCTGAAGAGCATACGCGGCGCTGTACATTTTGACATTACTACTATTTAACACTTCTGTAGCGCTGAAGAGCGTACGTGGCGCTGTACGTTTTGACATTACTACTATTTAACACTTCTGTAGCGCTGAAGAGCATACGCGGCGCTGTACATTTTGACATTACTACTATTTAACACCTCTATAGCGCTGAAGAGCGTATGTGGCGCTGTACGTTTTAACATTACTACTATTTAACACTTCTATAGCGCTGAAGAGCGTACGTGGCACTGTACTTTTTGACATTACTACTATTTAACACTTCTATAGCGCTGAAGAGCGTACGCGGCACTGTACTTTTTGACATTACTACTATTTAACACTTCTATAGCGCTGAAGAGCGTATGTGGCGCTGTACGTTTTAACATTACCAATAGGCGTGAAAGAGATTTATAGGCCTGGAATGCAAATCTCTCATTCGTGTAAATTAGGGATATCCCTGAAATCTTACTTTTTGGCAGCTGTCCTTAGGAAAACCTTTAAATCTTGTGCATCACTACTATTTAACACTTCTGTAGCGCTGAAGAGCGTACGCGGCGCTGTACATTTTAACATTACTACTATTTAACACTTCTGTAGCGCTGAAGAGCGTACGCGGCACTGTACTTTTTGACATTACTACTATTTAACACTTCTATAGCGCTGAAGAGCGTATGTGGCGCTGTACGTTTTAACATTATTACTATTTAACACTTCTATAGCGCTGAAGAGCGTATGTGGCGCTGTACATTTTGATGTTTAATAGACTAGGTCCTTGCTCTCCTTCCCCCATACATCCCACTACCCCCCTGAGACTCTTCCCCAACCCTTCCCTTATTTGTTAAGTCCTTGCAGCCAGCAGGAGAAAGAATGCTTAATATGGCACCATCCTCCTCTGCTGTGTGGGATTAACCTCACAATATGAGCCACAAGGTTAAGGGATCTTGCAGTTCATGTTGTGAGACTGACCCCGAAGAGAAATCTGTGCAATTAAGTGACCTCCTTCCTGTTAGCTAGGGAGTCTGAATGGAGGGATTTTAAAATATTTTCTTGCTTACATATGTGGCCCTCAGAATTGTAGCCTTCAAAGTGACTTCCAAGCATGCCGTAATGGAGATCCTGGCTTAAACATCAGGCAAGATTAGGCAGTTACCTAGGACAGCAGTTTCCTGGGGACAGTAACTATGAAAGTTATACTTTTATTAAATACTAATTATGCATTTTTATAGGATTGCTGTGAGAATATAGTGCAGGGGTGTCCAACCTTTTGGCTTCGCTGGACCGCATTGGCTGAAAAAAATGTTCCTGGGGCCACACAAACACGCAAACGCTGCAGCAAGACAGAGGAAGGAGCCGGAAAGACGGTAAATACCCGGGGGCAGCAGAGGAAAACAATGCATCGCCCTTGACCGGGGCCACATAAAATACTTCCGCAAGTTGGACACCCCTGATATAGTGCTTGTTTAGTTTAATTATCAAACTCTTGGAGAAAGGCCCAGAAATTTAGTTGAAGGGAGTGCAACGCTAAAAGTTCACCTAGGGTGTCTAATACTCTTACCCCAGGTACAAAGTAAGTACTTGTATATAATATGTAAATTGCTTTTGATTGTAACCACAGAAATGCAGTATATAAAATCCTAGCCCCTCTCCCTTTTCTTTATGAGTGGATGGAGAGTGGGTGTGGAGCAGGAAGGAAGATCAGGTGAGGTGGAAGGATAAAAAAGGTCAGATGGTGTGGAGAGTGTGATTTACTGACACAAATTCAAACATAAAACATCCACCAAACACTATCATGCACATCCTCTATGCCTCACAGCTTCCTCTCCGCATATATAGCCATCGATCCAATGAGGACCTGTAAGACATATACATGAATCTGTAAAATGCTCTTGAAGTTGTCATGAATATTTTAACAAAGAATGTTTTGTTGTGTATATTTCCATTTGTGTAATGTAATGAATTTTGAAACAATTATGTTGGGTATAATGTACTGTATTTTCCTTTAATGAAGGATATGTCATTCTTAATGCTGTGCTTGAGAGCTCCATGCACCCCTGAGCTTGCTTTTCTTTTGTCACCTGTAGCAGCCACTATCTGCACCACTAATTTAACCCCTTCCTCCAACTTCATTAACTATTGCTGCTGTTGCTATTGAATTCATCCTCCCACTCAACTGATCTGTCACTGAAGAGCTGTGACTCCCAGAGAAAGAGAGAGATGCCAAGAGCTAAAGGAGGTAGAAAAAGGAAAAAAGCACAGGGTTTGGGGATTTGGGGGGAAGTGTTATATTTGGGCTGCCAAGCCTCTGTTGTTTTGTGTGTGTATTGGGGGGGGGCTTATGACAAGGTTGCTGGGCTCCCCATTGTTTGTCCTTGTTGGGATGAGGTGTTATGTGGGAGCCTTGAGCTCCCTGGTTGTTGTCTTTGTAGGGTAATGGAAGGCTTCTACCTCTTAGGTGAGTGCCAGAAATCAACTTGTCAATTTATTTCTTGATCTTTGCATTATTGTGATGTTTGAGTATTACTACTAGAGCAGTGGTTGTCAACTCAGCCCTTGGGACATATCTATTTAGGTTTTTAGGATATCCACAATAAATACGCATGAGAGAGATCTGCAATCAGTGGAAGTAATGCATGCAAATTTATAACATATGGTTGTGTCAGAGGAGAAGCTTCCGCCTGCAGACGCACGCAACTTCAGGCTTGAACAAATTATACATTAAAGTAAAATGCAGCACGAAAGTAAGGGGGAGGGAGGGAGATAGATGCGGCCGGTAGGTAGGATGGAGAGAGGGGGCTGTGCGCGATCGGTGACTGCGCACGTTCCCTCCCTTAACTGTGGAGACAAGGTCATTTACAGCTTCACGGGGCGGTGGATGGCCTTCTCCCCGTACCCACACTGAGCACTCCCCCCCCCCCACTGTTTTGGCAAATTACCTGCAGCTACCGGCGGTTAGCCACTGGTAACAGTCATCATGTCATTTTCTATTTCTGGGTCGTACCCATAAACCCAGTGATCACTGTGCTGAAGAAGTTGGGATCACTGTTCAGTCTCCAACATGTCCTGTGCGATCTCCAAATGGAGTTGCTTCTGCTCGATCGTTAGCAGCTTTGGCATGAACTTCGCTGAAATTCTCCTGAAACCCAAATCCTCAGTCAAAATGGAATGAACGGATCCAATGCTGATGCCCACCTGCAAGTTCTCTGATCGTGATTCGACAATCCTGCATCACCAGGGTCCTCACCTGGTCAATGACGATCTCATTTCTGGATGTTAAGGGCCTACCAGAACGTGCTTCACTCTCCACTGATGTGCGGCCATCTCTCAAGCAGTTGTACCACTCCTTTATCTGTGTGATGCCCATTGCTTCATCCCCAAAGACCTGTTGAATCTTGCAGATTGTTTCCACTTGGGAATCGCCAAGCTTTACACAAAACTTAATGCAGTAGCATTGTTCAACTTTTTCTGTCAATTTGTCAAAAACAAAAATCTGACGGCGCTCACTTACACTTCCTCACTCATCGGCGGTCTGCTGGCAACTGACAGCTTCTGAAGGCGGGAAAAAATTCAAGCATGCACATTAGGGTCACCTACATACATGCACCAAATCACGCCTCCCTAGCATTATTTGTTTACGTAAAAAAAATTAAGGTCTGATACTTTTTGAATGGTCCTCATATTACCTGAGTTTGTCTTCCAAGCCCCTTCCCTTACCTTGTTTAAAAGCAGACCGAAAACTCACCTTTTTGATATAGCCTTAAATCCATAACCCCATTCTCCACTGCCCATCAACCTAGCCAGCGATTAACCATTCTCCTTAATTGTATCCATGGCATCCTATTTGTTTGTCTTGTCTGTTTAGTTTGTAAGCTCCAAGCAGGGACTGTCTTCTTCATGACTACAGAGCTGCATGCATCTGGTAGCGCTATAGAAATAATTAATAGTAGTAAAAGATATAAAATGCAAGTCAAAATAAATCTTTCAACTATCAAATAGCAAAAGTATGGAACTCATTTCCCATCAAAATTCGCATAAGCACAGTATGCACACTTTTGCAAAAACCTAAAAACATGTTTGTTTTTTTTAAGAAATCCCTAGAAGGGGTCCTAACAAATCAAGTCACTTGGAACAAAGTTGTTCAGCTGCTGGTTTTGATATACTCACCTCAGACTACATGTATAATTTGTTAACAATTTTATAACTTATTTAACATGTATAACTATTTGTAACATGTTTCAACTCTATACAGAATTCTATGTAGCAATAACCTGCCTGTAACCCGCCTAAAACTCTAATTAATATGGATTCGACGGGATATAAGATTGCACATAACAATAACATTAACTCTGAAATTTGTTGCCAGAGAATGTGGTGAAACCAGTTAATTTAACTGGGTTTTGAAAAGGTTTGGATAATTTCCTAAAAGAGAAGTCCATAAGCCATTATTAAGATGGACTTGGGAAAATCTATTTCTCATTTCTAGGATAAGCAGCATAAAATCTGTTTTTCTGTTTTGGGATCTTGCCGTGTACTTGTGACCTGTATTGGCCACTGTTGGAAACAGAATACTGGGTTTGATGTCCCAGTACAGCAATGCTTATGTTCCTATGTTCATAGTTATGGTTGTAGTATACAATCTAAAAACTGAAAAGAAAAGAACTCCATTAGTTTAAAGGACAGCATAAAACAATGAAGATACAGCCCATTCTCGTTATTCGTGTTAGCATGGTTTCCAGAAACGTTTGCTAACCATGAAATTGCAAATAACGAAACATTGCACCTATGGGAAAATAGAGGTCATGTTCCAGCAGTCCATTATGCATGGAATTCATTGCCGGAAAATGTGGTGAAGTCAGCATGGCTGGGTTTAAAAAAGGTTTTGATAATTTCCTAAAAGAGAAGTCCATAGGCATTGAGATGGTTTGCGGAAATCCACTACTTATTCCTAGGTTAAGCAGAATAGAATCTGTTTTACTACTTGGGATTCAGCTGGGTACTTGGGACCTAGGTTGGCCATTGTTGGAAACAGGAATACTGGGCTTGATGGACCTTTGGTCTGTCCCAGTATGGCAATTTTTATGTTCATAGATGCTGGATCCAGGAGCAGAATGGAGTGATGGAGAGATGCCTGGCACTGGGAATGAGGGAAGAAAGTGGGAGAAATGCTGAACCATGGGGGAGGTGCAGGAGAGAAGAAAGAAGGAGATGTCAGGCTACAAGGATGGAGAGGGAAGGAAGAAGGAGCAGATGCTGGGCTATAAGGATGGAAGAAGGAAGATGCTGAGAATGGTAGAACTCTGAGGGGGAGGAGAAGGTAGCAAGGAAACGGATGAAAAGATAGATACAGAGGGTAGAAATATGGTAATGAGGTATGTTGAAGATTAAAGGGAATGGAAGAACGGAGATGGAGAATGGGAGAGAAGATAGAAATTTGATAGCTGAAAAGTAAAAAAGAGAAGGGTAAGAGATAGAAAAGAGCTAAAAAGGAATGCTCAATATGTCAGAGGCAGGTTAATGAGGGAATAGACAGGAGAGAGGAGAAAAGACAAATTAGCAGCCGTTTGAAAGAGAATTAGCAGACAGGAAAGCAGAAAAGAGAAACTGGAACCAACATGATGGGAAAAAATAAAACATCCAGACAACAAAGCTAGAAGAAAATGTTTTAAATGGAATATGGATAATAATTAGCAAAAATATTGTCTAAATTTTGACAAATAAATTTGCAGAATTTGCTAATTTTGTGTGCAGAATTTTGAAATTTCTTGCCCAGAATTCTGCCAAGAGTAACTATTACAGTAAGCAATTAGTCTGCTCATCAAACAATGAGGTACAGTAACACTGTTAAATTGCACACAACAGTGCTGGAAAATGCATAATGTATGGTACAGTATTGTACTACCACAGTAAGCAATTAGTCTGCCATCAACCATTGCAATGCACTATGGTTTTCTCACCATTAGAAGTACAGTAATATTGTTAAACCAAAAAACTGCACACAGTGCTGAAAAATAAGTACAGCAATGTACTGTACAGTATCACACAACCATAGTAAGCAATTGGCATCCATTATACAAATAAATATTCACAGGAGATTTATTTATCTATTCAATTTTCTATACCGTTCTCCCAGAAGAGCTCAGAACAGTTTACATGAGTTTATTCAGGTACTCAAGCATTTTTCCCTGTCTGTCCCAGTGTACTCACAATCTGTCTAGTGTACCTGGGGCAATGGGGGGATTAAGTGACTTTCCCAGGGTCACAAGGAGCAGCGTGGATTTGAACCCACAACCCCAGGGTGCTGAGGCTAAAGCTTTAACCACTGCGCCACTTTCTTCCAGTGTCGATTAATACTATAAACGCCAGTCAAACTATTTTTAAACAGAAAGGTTTCTGAATCAGCTGCTGTTATTTATTCTTTTTTCTCTTTTATTCTTTTAAATAAATATAAACATTTATATATGAGTGCTCAGTACCCAGTCTCCTGCATGGAAGTCACAGTGAGGTTATAAAGGGACCATCATTGTGCCCATGAGTCCTTTAGGTGATTATTATATTTTCCAAATCAGAGCCATCTCACCACTTTCTCATTTAAATCTTATCTTAGAATGGTAAACAGCGCACTTAACTTATACTGTAGTTGAAGTTGGCTCTCTGTGTTGTTTCCATGTGACTCCGCAGGATTCCACCACCGTATTTGTGCTGTATCGTGCAATCACTATGGTGTCTATCTCATAAAAATGTGGTCACTCTTGTGTATGTCACCTCTACTCAGTCCTGAGTTTCGCCACTGAGGCTTCTTCAGGAGGGACAATAGCTACAATGTGGACCAAACACACTCACACAGGAGAAACCCTCTGCAATGACGGGAGGAGCCATGGTAGCCATTTTACAAAGCCACAATAGTGATTCTCTTGTGACAAATGCACCAAAACTTGAATGGGCTTTGGTGCATTTACCACCCTGGGACATGCTACTGGGCTTTCAGAAAGAGACCCTTAGTGTGCTCACCATTAGAACAAAACAGTTCAGAGGTACTATGGGATGCTAGAGTGCAGACTGGGAAATGGACATATATAAAGAGATGGTATACTACGATTATGAAAACATTGCTTAAGAAAAACCAGCTTTACAGAAATACAGTACAAGTGTACAGTTACTGTACTGTATCAGTCAAGGTGAACGTCTGTAAAATCAACCACTGGACAGGGAGAGGCTTGCAGCTCTAGAATGGCACTCGAAGACAAAGACATCAACGCTGATAGGTTGGTCTCAGCCTGATCAATTTCTGGTGCATGAGTTGAGGCTGACGGGTCAACTTCTGACACATCAACAGACATGCAGTTCAAGAATGACTATCTGTAGAAGATGGAGATGTCGGTGTTTCTAGGTCAACTTCAGCTTGATCAACCTTTGGCGCATGAGTCTCGCAACTCGACTGAATATATGTGCCTATAAGGCTATCAGAACATTTTCTTGTAGTGACTTTGTAGGCAGCTATGATTATATTCTAGAGTGGGGAGGGAGAGACATGAGGATCTAAGGCAGGGGTGTCCAACTTTTTGGCTTTCCTGGGCCGCATTGGCCGGAAAAAAATTTTCTGGGGCTGCACAAATGCGCAAACATTGCAGCAAGACAGAGGAGGGAGCCGGCAAGACGGTAAACACCCAGGAGCAGCAGAGGAAAACACTGCATTGCCCTCGACCGGGGCCATACAAAATACTTCACGGGGCCACATGCGGCCCTTGGGCTGCAGGTTGGACACCCCTGATCTAAGGAGTCATGCCTTGAATGTTTTAAGCTACCCCCATTTTTATGTTTATAGTCAAAGAAAATATGGCCATTTGTATGTGTGTTTTGAAAAATAATGCTTGTATAAAGTAGTTTGAAAAAGCAAAGAATATAAGATTACAAAATGCAGAAATGAAAAATAATGGCAAGTTCTGGTAACATTTTTCTTTGTCTCCCCCTCCCCCCCTTGCAAACATATCCAGAAGGAATTGCGACTGTAGGTTTTGAAATGATTGCTTACTCGCTGTCACCCACTCTCTGCCAATGCTTTCTTTGTGGCTCTGTCCTTGGAATTGCTCTTTGTTGGCACGGCACACTTATTCAAAACTTCAATGCTTTCTATATGCTGTATTGTGTTTTATATTTATGGGTGTTTGGCAGAATGGCCTTTCAGTTTTGCTAGGTATTCATTCATAGAACACATCAGCACTGAGAAAGTGCCTGCACACAACCAGCATTTTCAAAAGGTGTAAGTGATCCCAAGTCGAATTCCAACAGCTCTTCCTTTCTTCAGGGGCTAATGACACCCTTGACAGGTAAGATTGCAGGACAAGTGGGTTTGCGGGGAGCAGTCAGTTATTTGTTAATTCAGACCCTTTAGTGTGGATGCTGGTATTTTTAGAGAGATCCAGGAAAAAAACCTAAAGAATAGTCATGTTTTACAAAGATTAGAAACATACCAAGCTGCAGTTCTCTAAGGAACATGAGGCTAGGCTGCTTTACTGTCTTTTCTCTATAGACTGGAAAAGATAAAATTGTTTTAGATAGATAAAAAAAAAAGCAGTCGTGCAGTCTCTTACAACATGCATGGAACTGGGCACTGAACACTGTGAATGTCCTGTGCTGCAGATCGACTCTGGACCTTGATTTCTCCAGATGTTGCAAGGGGAGAGGAAAAGGCATTGACCCTGAAATTCAACATCAGGAGCTTCCATGATTGGCCAGTGGAAAAGAGGCAGGGCTGAGGGGACAAGTGTAGCTAGCTGGCTTCAAAAGCCTGATCTCTGAACTGCCAGGGCAGACAGAAGGAAGGTGGCTGTATCAGGTGGGTAATTTTTCTTTACAGAAACTAGGTTGAGTCTGCTGATGGCCTGCACCTCCATTCCTGCTTGGAGAGGGAAGAGGCAACATGTTCAAAAAGATTACAGGTTGGCAACCTGATATCAGCCCTCCCCACCACCTCCCGCAAAAAAAAAATGCCACTGTATGAGTATAGGAAGAGTGGTGTCATTCTGGCAGGTTATTTTATCTTCCATGTGACTGCTGTGCTACTGAAGAATTCTGGCAAGATCTGGTTGAAAGGAAAAAGATTTGCCTGAAATGAAAATGTAGATTCTGGTAGCAAATTAGCTGATTTAAGAACTGGAGGACATAACAGAGGACGAGGAAAGCAGGGAGGAGCCTGAAGTAGGGACAACAAAATAGTTGGGATTTTGGTGATGTGAGCAAAGTAAAAAGCCAAATTAAATACAAAGAATTGGTGCACAACCATTGATCCGCTTTGTATGGAATGGAGGAGTGGCTTGATGGTTAGTGCACTGGGCTGCGAACCTGGGGAGCCTAGTACAGACTCAGACTGTAACCTTTCCAGGGTCAAAAAAAATACCTTGGGCTCCTATCAAGCCGCGCTAGCAGTTTAACGCACGCTAAACCGCCAGCCGCGCTGCTACCGCCTCCTCTTGAGCAGGCGGTAGTTTTTGGCCAGCATGATGAAAAGTCGCGCGTGTTAACCCCACTAGCGCGGCTTGATAAAAGGAGCCCCCTACTGTACCTGAACGTATACAGCAGTGTTTCCCAAATTGGTCCTGGAGTACCCCTTGCCTGTCAGAGTTTCAAGAAATCCTCAATGAATATGCATGAAATTGATTTGAGTACACTCCATTATATGCAAATCTTTTTCATGCATATTCACTGTGGATATCCTGAAAACCTGACTGGCAAGGGAGTACACCCGGATCAGCTTGGGAAACACTGGCATGCACTACTTCAAAAGCTTTTGGATTTGCAGGTGGTACTTAAGAATCTTTGGTGATGGAGAAGGATTTTAGACGTGCCATGGACAGACAGAAGGACTAACAAATCGATTCTGGGGGAGATCAAACCGGGTATGTCACTCGAAGCCCAAATGATGACGTTACGACTGTCTTATTTTGGTCACATCATCAGAAGAGAGAGCTCACTGGAGAAGGACATCATGTTTGGGAAGATCGAAGGAACTAGGCGAAGAGGGTGACCTGCAATCAGACGGTTGGACACGTTGAAAACAGCCATGGGGGTGACTCTGAAGGACCTTTTCTGGACTAGCACAAAACTGATTTCTTTTTAAGATATGCAATTCATCAAATCTCTAGGTTCGAGCACGAGTCGATGGCTTTTAACAACATAAGAAACTAACTAAGGAGCCCTTTTACGAAGCCGCGTTAGTGATTTAACGCAGGTAATAGCGCACTAATTTGCCGGCCGTGCTAGCCGCTACTGCCTCCTCTTGAGCAGGTGGTAGTTTTTCGGCTAGCACGGGAGTTAGCGCGCGCTAAAAAGTTGCGTGCAATAAAGCCACTAACGCGGCTTCGTAAAAGGAGCCCTAAAAGTTTGATGCACTAATGAACACTAATGTGTGTTAAATTCTACATGTCCTATTATATACTGCTGGACCACGTGGCACTTGCACATGCTAGGCTTTTGTAGAAGGGGATCCTAAATTTAAATAAATATCCAAGATAGCGAGTGATGAGGTTTTAGAAAAGAAGGATTTATTAAATATGCCTTAAATACAAATGGGTCCTTTTTACTAAGCTGTGTTAAAAATAGGCCTTAGTGTGACCTTACAAGGGTCTTTTCTTTTTTAAAAAATCTTTATTCATTTTTAAATCAAACAATAAGTGCATAAAAATATATCATAAAAATAATTTCAATATAGCACTATATTATCTAGCACATGAAATATAATAGTGTAAAACTCTCCCCTCCCCCCCTTCATCCATTCTCAATTAAAATAGAATATGCAATATTATACAACATATTATAACATCTTGTTATAATCCACCCTCCCCCCTTGAGTGTGTTAGATAAAACTAAGAAAGAAAAGGAACAGAAAAGAAATGCCTATTCATCACAATATTTTTCCAATGGCCCCCATATCTTATAAAGTTATATGTCCCTTTTTGTACTGCTATTACTCTTTCCATCTTAAAAATATGGCACAACGACTTCCACCAGAATGTATAATTAAGAAAACCCCCAATTTTCAACATTTTTTCCATTAATAATTTGCACTAATGTTCCTTTTAGTGAATATAAAACCACACCGATGGACCTTATCTTCATTCAAATATACACTACATAAGAATTGCCGCTGCTGGGTCAGACCAGTGGTCCATCATGCCCAGCAGTCTGCTCACGCGGCAGCCCTCTGATCAAAGGCCGGCACCCTAACCGAGACTAGCCCTACCAGCACCCAGCGGGAGCTTGTCTATCTTTGTCTTGAATCCCTGGAGGGTGTTTTCCCCTATAACAGCCTCCGGAAGAGCATTCCAGCTTTCTACCACTCTCAAGAGCAAGTTTCCAATTTAACATAGTAAATGATGACAGATAAAAAACCTGAACGGTCCATCCAGTCTGCCCATTAAGAAATACATGATTAGATTAACTTACAACCAAATTATTTGAGAGAGCTCGCAAATGAAGTGAAACAGGCAGCTCCATTAGCATAAGTTCCCTGCTCCTTTCAAGTTGAATATATAATTATTGAGTGGGGGAAAATTATATGTGAACCATACTACAGAAATGCAATGATTTATATGTTAGGGGATGGAGGTTTTTTAACGGACAAAATTCTGTAAGATGGGTTTGTTCTTTGTTTATATACTGTGGTCTTTTTCCTCCTCTTTCATTCAAATGAGGTTATATTCACCCTCATTCCAAGTTGGTAGTTTCCCATTAGTGAACAGTCATTTTTAAAAATTATTGCCTGGGCACTAAGGGCCATATTCTATAAAGGATGCCTTTATTAGGCGCCCTATTTTCGACTTCCTAGTGACGCCTAAGTTCAGGATCTGCACTTTTTTTTAATTGGCTTATATCGGTCTGGTAATTGACCATGCTGGTTTTCAGCCAATCAAAAAAAGAAAGTTTAAACAATTTAAGAGTGTGGAGCTGAATTCTTAGGATGCCTAAGTGGAGGCGACCTCCAATGCCTCAGGACATCTAATGATGCTTATCTGAAAAAGTAGGCGTGGTTAGGGGGCGGATAATGCAGGTGGTTGAGTTAGGCGCTGCCAAATTAGGCAAGTGAAAAGTTGGCCTAAAGGAGGGATGCCTATGTCTAGAACGCCTGGCAACACCTAAGTCCATTTAGGTGCCACTAGGGGCTCCTTTTACAAAGGTGCGCTAGCGTTATTAGTGCACACTACCCGAAAAACTACTGCCTGCTCAAGAGGAGGTGGTAGCGGCATTTTAGCTTGCGCTATTCCGCGCGTTAAGGCCCTAACGCACCTTTGTAAAAGGAGCCCTATAAATAGCACCTAAAGGTTGATTGACAACTGTGCCCAGTGGTGCCTAAAATGTAGGTGCCGTTTATAGAATCCAGGCCTACTGTCTCTTGTTTTGTAGGCAGGGGTAGGGGACTCCGGTCCTCGAGAGCCGTATTCCAGTCGGGTTTTCAGGATTTCCCCAATGAATATGCATTGAAAGCAGTGCATGCAAATAGATCTCGTGCATATTCATTGGGGAAATCCTGAAAACCCGACTGGAATACGGCTCTCGAGGACCGGAGTTCCCTACCCCTGCAGTAAGGGCTCCTGCATTATCTGTGCAGTAACAAGTTAGCTCATGATAATGTAAATGCATAAACTGGTTAGCACAGGAATGCCCACTTTCTGCCCCTGACAATGCCTGGTTAGTGCATGTACATTCAAAATCTACTGTGTGATACTGTATTGCATCTCGTGGTAATCCATTTTTCACTGCATTAGACATATTGTATCATCTAATGCAGGGGTGTCAAAGTCCCTCCTCGAGGGCAGCTATCCAGTCTGGTTTTCAGGATTTCCCCAATGAATATGCTTCGAAAGCAATGCATGCAAATAGATCTCATGCATATTCATTGGGGAAATCCTGAAAACCCAACTGGATTGCGGCCCTCGAGGAGGGACTTTGACACCCCTGATCTAATGCAACTGAGTAAAAGAGCCCAAAAAATAATTTTGCAAAAAATACATTAGAGGTCTAGCTAAGTTTTGCAAAGCTTGCAGTGTTTCATTTTCATATAGCTAAAATTAAAACCTTTTGCTTTTTTAGGTGACAGACTGATCCTTAACTAAAAGCTGACCCAAAAATGGCATCTGAGGTTTGTGCCCTTCATTTTACTAATCCTGCTTTGAAAATTATATACTACAATTGAACGGTATAACCTGGCATGAAAAATTATGACTTGCACAAGGGTTGAATTTCAGTTAGTGAAAATTGTTTTGGTGAGGGTTGGATTTTACAAATCTTTCCCTCCCCCACCTTAATGCAGTGAAGCATTATTTCTGCAGCCTAAGAAGGCACTGAAGGGAAAAATACCCTTCCTCGAAGACCAGGGCCATTTTATTCAGCCCTTCTTCCAGCCATTTCTTTAGTGAAAAACTACATTTTCTCAAAGACCAGATTGCATGTACTTTCAAAATTTAAATTAGACAAGTGATAATGTAATATGTTGTGTTCATATTTTAATGTACACTTGATGTATATGTTAAAATGAATAGAGATTTGGGGGAAAAAAAAAAATGGACCGGGGTTGGCTCTACCAGAGTTAATTATTTTTATTTTTATTTTTTTCTTTTCACACGGCTTCACTTTTCAGCGTCTTCTGACAAGGTTCCACACTAGCCCTGCATCTTCCACTGGCCAGCCCCGATAGACAGCTGTAGGGCCTAAATTACTAAGGCTTTCCCCCCTACTCTACTTGTAGGAAAACTAAAGCTTAGCCAATCAAGCTCTTAATTAGAAGCAGAAACATGGAAGGAAAAATGCAGAAGAAATGAGGTGCCACGATTTCTCTGTAACTCCCCTCCCCCCTTCTAAATTTGAAACCTAATGCTTTTATCTATATCAGTGGTCTTGCAAACTTTGCCGAGCCCCGCAGCACACTAAGGGCTCCTTTTACAAAGGTATGTTAGGGCCTTAACACGCGGAATAGCGCGCGCTAGCCGCTACCGCCTCCTCTTGAGCAGGCGGTAGTTTTTCGGATAGCGCGCGCTAATCCGGTGCGTGCTCTAAAAACGCTAGCGCACCTTTGTAAAAGGAGCCCTAAATGTGTTGGCCGCGGCTCGAGACATCCGGGAGTGCGCAGATGTCGACGTGATGACATCGCACGCATGATGTCATCACCTCGACATCCGCGCATGCATGAAGGCCCTCTAACGGGGGGCCTGAGCCGCCATTTCGGGGTGCTGGAAGGAAATGTGTGGAGAGGCGAGGTGCTGGCGCAAGCTGACTGCCTATAGGATGTGCCTCTTGATGCAAGAGGCACGTCCTGTAGGCAGTCAGCCAGTGCCTCTTCTTCTCCGTGCGGCCCACCTGGAATTTCAGGCAGCACATTAGTGGGTGACGGGATAATCGCGCGCCAGACACCAGCGTGCCGACAATCGAGCGCTGACAATTTGGTGCAAGAAAAACGCGCTGTGGGAAAACTTAGTTTTAAAGAGTTCTGATGGGAGGTGTGGAGGGAAAACCCCCACACTACTGCATAGTATTCGCACAGCCGTTGGGGGGGGGGGTGTGGGGGGTGCAGCCTCTCACTTTATAGAGAAAATGGAACTTTTCCCCAAAAAAATCGGAAAAAGTTCTGTTTTCTCTATAATGGAGGGTTCCAACCCCCCCCCCCCAACAGCAGTGCAACCACTATACAGTAAAGTGGGGGGGTTCCCCACTCACACCCCGCTTCGGAGCTCTTTAAAACTAAGTTTTTCCGCGACGCGCTTCTTTCTTGCGCCAAATTGTCAGCGCTCGATTGTCGGCGCGCTGGCGTCTCATTAATGTGTCGCAGCACACAGTTTGTGATACACTGATCGTTATCTTTCACACACGGAAGGACCAATGCAGAAAAGTATTGCAAGAGTAACTACAGTTACTGTGGACTGTATGCCCACATTACCTTCCAAGCAGTGCAGAGAGGAGTTGAGCATGGATGTTAACTCACGCAGAATAATAGTTTATTGTTATTTACCGCCAAAGCATCAGTTCATGGCGGTTCACAATAATAATGCACTGGGCATTGGAAATACAAAGTCATAAGGCATTGAATAAGAATAGAAATGACAGAATTCAGAAGACATGGGCACGCACTCTATTAAAATCCATGTTAATGAGGCCATTAACTCCCTCTTCTACGAAACGACACTAGCGGTTTCTAATGCGGGGAGCTAAAGTTCCTATGAGCGTCGGGAGCAGCGTAGGCCATTCAGCGTGGCTCTCCGCGCTAGGAACTGCTAGCGCGGTTTCGTGGAAGAGGGGGTAAGTGTTTCACTAAACTGCATGGAAAATAGTAGTGGGACTTGATGTGTCGCCACAGTGGAATGTAAAGGGTATATCATTTTAATACAGGGATTCAATTTGTTGGGTTTTTTTTTGTTTTTTATATAACTGAATCTGGAGTGCATTGGTACAGAAAATTGCTTGAAGGCATCAAAAAGCAGGGAACTCTGTGGTTTGGAAAGTTTCTGGCATCTTTATTATATCTAGTAAAATATGTCATGACCTAAAGGAGAGTTTAGGTCTAGATGAAACTTTAATGTCTAAGCAGATGTGCTTCTTGGTGCACTCTCTCTTTTTTTTATTCCAATTTGTTTTGTGCTGGTTTCTTTTCATCCTTTCCTTTCAAAAACCAAAGCTTTGTAAATGGACACAAACTGGGTAACCAAACTGAGTATTGTTAGAGGGAGAAAAGGCTAAAAACTGCATCGGATTATCTACCAAATTCTCGACCAGGGGCGGGCGACCTGCTTCTCACAAGACCACGGGAAGTAAACACAGAAAGTCTCATTAATCGGAGTTATGGAACTTTTAAATACTATATTGTACAAATATCTTCAGAATAGCCACTCTAGAAAATTTTCATAATTTTTAGGAACGTTTACTTATTTATTACAGAAGGTCTGTGGAATTCTGTGCATTTCCATTTCTGACACTACATAATATTGGAGCCATCTAGGAATAATAGTGACATCCATGAAGTCCTCTTTGTATAAAAACTGCTCACCCTAGTCTAGAATTTTTGCATGTTGTTTCCTCATCTTTTCAATACCTTCCAGGGTATGTACACTATTGCAGATTTTTGTATCATCCAATATCCCTTCACAATGTCACAAAAATAATTTCCCTGTAACTTCATCAAGTGTCCCCTAGTCTTTGTAATTTTTGATGGAGTGAAAAATCGATCCACTTGTACCCGTTCTACTCCACTCAGGATTTTGTAGACTTCAATCCTATCTCCCTTCAGCCGTCTCTTTTCCAAGCTGAAGAGCCCTAACTGTTTCAGTCTTTCCTGATACGAGAGGAGTTCCAACCCGTTTACCATCTTGGTTGCTCTTCTTTGAACCTTTTCTAGTGCCAGGCTTAGAATGGCAGTACTGAAACCTGGATCATGGCTAAATCCTGTAAAATGCTGGCACACTTGAAAGTAAATTATGAAACTTAATTCCTGATACTAAACTAGATATTTCTGAGATAGAGGAGAGGGCAGTTTTGCAAGGGCATACCTCATTATGTAACTTGTAGAGCAGTGATTCCCAACCCTGTCCTGGAGGAACACCAGGCCAATTGGGTTTTCAGGCTAGCCCTAATGAATATGCATGAGAGAGATTTGCATGTGATGGAAGTGATAGGCATGCAAATTTGCTTCATGCATATTCATTAGGGCTAGCCTGAAAACCCAATTGGCCTGGTGTTCCTCCAGGACAGGGTTGGGAACCACTGTTGTAGAGGAAGGGACACTTGACTTGTTTACTTAGGTCTCCCATGACATGTGAACAAATAGCTCATGCTAGTGTTGGGGGGAGGGGAATTGATGTAACCTGAATTGGCAATTGATTGGCAAAGAATCATTAACCTTATGCTGTTTGCACAAAAGGATGGAACATTTTGAAATGGATTTAAGAGAGGTCACGGGTAGCATAAGTGTATGTTACCTATCCAAAAAAGAGATGATGAAAGTGACATCATGATCTTGGAGTAAAGGGCGGAGAAAGATTGGGGAGATCAGTGGAACTGCTTTAATTACTACTTGTGTGCATAATCACAGACAAAGAGAAGATAGTTTCCTTCATATCAATTGAAATTCTTCTTTTGAAACCACAGTTTGTGAATCCCTGAATCAATACTAGGATAGACCGAAGGTCCATTAAGCCCAGTATCCTGTTTCCGATAGTGGCCAGTTCAAATCGCAAGTACCTGGCAAGATCCCAAAACCGATTTGGCACTGCTTTTCCTAGAAATAAGCGGTGGATTTTCCCAAGTCCATCTTAATAATGGCTTATGGCCTTTTCTATTAAGAAATTATCCAAACGTTTTTTTAAAAACCATATTATCTTAACTGTTCTTACCACATTCTCTGGCAATGAATTCCAGAGTTTAATTACACATTGAATGAAGAAATATTTTCTCCAATTTGTTGTAAATTTACTACTTAGTAACTTTATTGCATGCTCTGTAGCCTTAGTAGTTTTGGAAAGAATAAACAAGTGAGTCACCTCTACTCTTTACAGTCCACTCAGTATTTTATAGACCTCTATCATGTCTCTCCTAAGCTGTCTCTTCTCCAAGCCACTTTAGCCTTTCCTCTTAGGGAAGTTGCCCCATCCCATCTATCATTTTTGTCGCCCTTCTTTGTACCTTTTCTTTTTCCACTATATCTTTTTAGAAATACAGTGATCTCTGGGGAACCTCGCTATCTACCCTTCTCCATTCAGAATACTGACCATTTAACCCCACTCTCTGTTTTCTATCTTTTAACCAGTTTTTAATCGAGAACAGGACACTGCCTCCTATCCCATGACTTTCTAAGTTCCTCAGGAGTCGTGAGGTACTTTGTGAATCTGGATATTTAAGAGGCATTTTGACAATATTATTCTGCTCACCTTTATCCACATGTTTATTTACCTCTTCAAAGGAATGTAGCAGATTGAAGAGGCAGGAATTCTCTTGACTAAATCCGTGCTGACTAAGAACTGTATATATTCAATAATTTTGTTTTGGTAGTCTCTTACCATTTTGTCTTGCACAAATGTCGGGCTCACTGGTTTATAATTTCCCCAGTCACCTCTGGAAACCTTTTTAAAAATATGCATTACATCTCTGGATGAGACCCCAAAATAACAGATGAATCACACATCATACATTTCCTGATTGACTGAAAAATCACATGGAGCCTTAACAATTGATGTTTCAAAGCTTCCCTACCTTCTGTTTGCCACTAGAGAATGACACGGAGACAAATTTGTCCCCGTCGGAACTCAATTTCCCTGTCCCATCCCTGCAAGTTCTTTTCCTGTCCCTGCCCCATTCCTGTAAGCTCTGCCTTAACCTCACAAGCATCGAACACTTACGATTTTAAAAGTTTGTGCAGCTGAGGATGGAGCTTGCAGGAATGGGGCAGGGACAGGAAAAGAACTTGCAGGGACGGAGACGGTAAAATGAGTTCCTGGGGGGGGCGGGGAAAAATTTGTCCCCGTGTCATTCTCTATTTGCCATTTCTCTCTTTTCTTTGTCTCCCATTGCCTGTAATGAGTTCACATCAGATCTAGCAAGCACAAAGCTCTCATCATGCTGATTTACTCACATCAGTGTTTCTGAACTTTTTCAAGCCCGAGACATACCTACCTTAACAATAAGGCATATCACACCAGCTTCCCTGGAATGGGCAGTGTGAGCAAGGGAGAGCTCATATGGTCAAAAAATAGAACTAGAGAAGCCCTGAAAGCTCCATCTTCCAAATGTTAAAACAAGGGCAAGAAGGGAGCAGCGTTCCAGTGGCTTTTGAAATTAACTGATGTCAGCATCTGGATAGGGGGCTCTGGCATCTCCCCTGCACCACCAGCTTTAAGTGGGTGTGGTTCTATATATACTTTATATTACTTCATATTACATTATATTCCTGGAGGAAAAGTCCATTATATTCCTGGAGGAAAAGCCCATAGTCTGTAATTGAGAAAGACATAGGGGAAGCCACTGCTTGCCCTTGATTGGTAGCATGGAATGTTGCTACTCTTTGGGTTTTGGCCAAGTACTAGGGACCTAGATTGGCCACCATGAGAACGGACTACTGGGCTTGATGGCCCATGGGTCTGACTCAGTAAGGCGATTCTTATGCTCGTAAATGAATATGTGACAGCAAGCATGTAGATAACTGCTGCATGTTTTATTCCTCCATTCTTACTTGTGAATTTTCTCCAACTGCTGAAACTGGAGGTTGAAGTATACCTTGTATTTGGGTATCCCAAAGTCGCATTTCTTTGCTGTCACGCCGAGAAGGAGATGCGGCAAAGATAACCTACCCGAAAGAGTGAGATTGAAAGACAAAAAGTGAGAATTTTACAGTCTAGGTATAAATCTATGCAAAACCATCCCTTACAATCAGTCTTTTCTTTTTGGCATCAAACAATCCCCATTCTCCAGCAACCTCTCTTGAACTCAGTCGCCCTCTCCATCATAGGCCCAGCAAATGCTCCCTCTCATCACCACCCCCTCCAGAGACAGGTCCTCTTGGTTTTCCTACCGGGCTCCTGCCGCCTGTTCCAGGCCTGCTTTTGTTCTTGGTGATTAAGGCCCAGGGGGACCTCATGGCTGCTCAGTGCTGTTATGTTGGCCTTTCAGAGTACATGAAAAGAGGGATTCTCTTCGTGGTTTTGAGATCTCTTCCAGCTGCATGTGTCACATACACATTGCAGGTGACTCGGGTGTCTTTTTAGTAAAATGCATTAAGCTGTGAAGGAGTGGCCTATTGCCATAACCCTCCATAAAGTACCATAGTTAAATTGTGAGTCCACCGAGACAGACAGAAAAAATGCAGTGTGAACCGCTTAAGCTTGTTATAGTGATAAAAAGTGGTATATGAAATATAAATGAACTAATAAACAATAATTAGGGCACATTAATTGCTACTATAGAGGCATGCTAGCAGCTATCGCAGTGATATGTCAGCTTGCATGTGCTAATTTACATATTGGCTGCATATTGTGTTAGGGGGCAGAAACTAGGGGAGTAATGAGTGGAAAATCAGCACGGACTGCATAATGCAGTGAGCACACGATAATTAACATGCGCTAACATCCTTTGCAATTAGTGCAGCTTTACTTAGCGCAGGGGTGTCAAAGTCCCTCCTCGAGGGCCGTAATCCAGTCGGGTTTTCAGGATTTCCCCAATGAATATGCATTGAAAGCAGTGCATGCACATAGATCTCATGCATATTCATTGGGGAAATCCTGAAAACCCGACTGGATTCCGGCCCTCGAGGACCGACTTTGACACCTGTGACTTAGCGCCTCAGTAGGAGGGTCTTTGCGTACCAATGCACACGTCCATGGGTCAATTGCAAAGACATGCTGCACAGCCTTTGTACTTGCTGATTCTTGCTATTAGGGTGCTTTAAGTACACAAAATTCAGTGCCCTTTGGTAAAAGACCCTTTGATGTCTCTTGACAGACTGCTCTTGCCTCAAATCTTGTTTTTTCAAGCTCAGGATGATTCGGTCAATCTCTAAATTCCTAGAATCGAAATCTTTGAACCTATTGGTTCACTCATTAATCATTGCAAAACTGGATTACTGCAACAGCCTATTTACAGGAATAACTCAGAAAGAATTGAGATGCCTTCAAATTCAAAAACGCTGCAATCAAACTAATAACAAAAACTAAGAAACTTGACCATGTAACCCCCTTGCTTCGGAACGCCCATTGGTTACCAATCAATCAAAGAATTTCTTATAAAATTTCATTAATAACATTTAAAACAATACATTCCAAATCACCTCAATTCATTGATAAATATCTTATTCCATATGAGCCATCCCGGATTCTTAGATCGTCTGACCGTAAATTGCTTACAGTCCCTTCCCTTCGAATAATAGGAACAAAAAGGCATAACATTTTTCAGTGGTGGCCCCACAACTTTGGAATACCTTACCAGCTCCCTCCCGTAAGGCAGGAGAGCAACCTTGACCATTTCAAGGGCCTGCTTAAGAGTCATCTGTTCAAAGAAGCTTTCAACATTTGATTTACTCATAAGAACATAAGAAGTGCTGCTGCTGGGTCAGACCAGTCGTCCATCATGCCTAGCAGTCCGCTCATGCGGCAACCCTTAGGTCAAAGACCAGTGCCCTATTTGAGTCGCCTTACTTGCGTATGTCCTGTTCCAGTAGGAACTTATCCAACCTTTTCTTGAATCCCTGGAGGGTGTTTTCCCCTATAACAGCCTCCAGAAGAACGTTCCAAATTTCTGCCACTCTCTTGGTGAAGAACTTCCTTACGTTTGTACGGAATCTATCCCCTTTTAACTTTAAAGAGTGCCCTCTCATTCTTTTCACCTTAGAGAGGGTGAACAATCTCTCTTTCTCTTATCATTCTTCAAATTCCTCTAAAAAAACAAGTAGCAATGTTCCCCTTCCTTATTTGTCTTTCTTTCCTATACAACTTGTAGTTCTAACCCAACTTCAAGTTTCAAGTTGATTAGGTATTTATATACCGCCTTTCTGTCTCATGTTTATCTGTCAAAATTCTCAACTATTAGTACGCCATTTATTTGATGTTGTTTTATTTAAATTCTTTTAATTTTTCTGTCATTGGCGTTGGTTTTATCTTGTTATGTTTTTGGTTTTCCCATTATTTTTTTTTAATTTGTATTTTGCTTAAAAATTGGCTAAGCGACTGAATCAAATTTTAATAAAAACTTGAAAACTTCTCTCCTGCTACTCTCTGCTTTGCTGCCTGTCTGGCTTTGGCATATTGCCCGTATGCTCCACAATCTTATCCTGCAGATGTTTCCACTTCCTCTGTTCTTTGCTGCCTTGATACTCCTGCTCTTCTCCTACACATAAATTCCTTTTCCCTCTACCCTGTCCCCTCTGTTATTTGCCATGACCAGACCTCTCCATGTATAGATTCAAGCCGTCTTTATATACAATGCAGGAGAAGGAGGGTAAGGGAGTCATGGATTTGACATACTGTCTTTCTGTGGTTCAACCAAAGCAGCTTACATTGAGATATGACATTAAAGACGTAATTCCTAGGCAACAAAAGAATAGGGTAGATAATCTCAAAAAAACAAAAAATATGTAACACAATTTTATTTTTTATTATTTTAGCCAAGGGGTTCCAATATAATGTTACCATGTAGTCTCAATTAAGTAGCATGTTGCTTATTGTTGACATTAGAAAATAGGGAGAGACATCACATTCACATGTTGTTCAAGGATCATCGGGCCTCATATAGCACAGTTATTTCAGGTCTCGTTCCGAAGATCCAAGTCTGTAATCATCTGAATCTCAACCCTCAGAAAACCTTAAAAGGAGCAGTATAGTTATAACATACTAGGCCAGGGATAGGCAATTCCGGTCCTCGAGAGCCGGAGCCAGGTCAGGTTTTCAGGATATCTACAATAAATATGCATGAGATAGATTTGTATCTCAAGGAGGCAGTGCATGCAAATCCATCTTTTACATATTCATTGTGGATATCCTGAAACCCTGACCTGGCTCCGGTTCTTGAGGACCGGAATTGCCTACCCCTGAACTAGGCCAACCATAGGTTAGCAAAAATATCACCGAAAAAACAAACATTCAAAACTGACAGAAGCTTTTCCCTCTATCTGGCAAACTTATCTCGTCCATGAAGACTCCAGCACTGGTTTTGTATACACTCCTGATGCTCACCAATCCTGCCGGGATCATGGAATAGGAGCTGGCTTTGCTGATATTAAACTATTGTTATGGCACAATGAATTCCCCAAAGCAGGTTATAGAGACCAAAATGCTTTGTTGGTGAGCGTCGGGAGTGTATACAAAACCAGACCTGGAGTCTTCATGGATGAGATAAGTTTGCCACATAGAGGGAAAAGCTACTGTCGGTTTTGAATGTTTGTTTTTTCATTTTTAGTAAGCTTTTTTCAGTGATGTTTTTGCTAACCTGGGACTGAGCTAGTATGTTATAACTATGCTGCCCTTTTTTAAGGTTTGTTGAGATTCAGATGATTATAGACTTGGATCTTCAAAACGGGACCTGAAATAACCCAGTGGTCTTTTAACAACATGCAAATCTGAGATCTCTCTCCCTATTTTCTACAGAGCTCAACAGTAACCAATGTGCTAGAGACACTGTACATGGTAACATTATATTAGAACCCTTTGGTTAAAAATTTTTTTTTAAACACTTTGTTTTGGGTTTTTTTTTAGACTATCTACCCCAGTGGTAGGCAATTCCAGTCCTCGAGAGCCACAGCCAGGTCAGGTTTTAAGAAAACCACAATGAATATGTATGAGATGGATTTGCATGCGCTCCCTCCTTGAAATGCAAATCCATCTCATGCATATTCATTGTAGATATCCTGAAAATCTGACCTGACTGTGGCTCTCGAGGACCGGAATTGCCTACCCCTGCTCTACACTATTCATTTGTTGTTTAGCTGGTTTTGGGGTAGTGTTTATCTGATACCTTACTCCTTCATGATTGTTTGGGTCGTGAAATTCCGAGGCGCCATTCAGTGTGGTTGTCAGTCATCCGCTAGCAGTATCTAAGCATTCTTAGGTACCAGTAGGCATTGAATCCTTAGGCGCACTGCTATTTAGGCCAGGTTTTCTTGGCCTAAATCAGGGTGCCTAAGTCAAACCATACCCAAAATCTGCTTTGCAACTGCCCCTAGCAGTTAACCTGAAAATTAAGTGGTCAATTCAAGCACCCTATCATGACAGAAACTCCTTCACTAAGAAGCAAGTTCTAAGGGTTGGATTAATGCCCCTAAATGAGATGGATATAGAAATATATGCTCTCTTCTTTGATAACATATCAAATATCTCTCTAGATTTATTTATTTATTTATTTTTTAATAAATGTAGGTGTTTATTTTCCAGCTGACTAGGAGTTCTTTGATACAAAAAATCTGTCTCTCCCCACCATATGTACTATTTCTGGGTATCTTTTTCATTGGAAACAAATTTTTTATTTACTTACTTAGGGGACCTGTTCAAGGTGGGGAACAATTTAAAACATCCACAGAAATAAAACTTAGAATGGAATGTGCAATACATATAACCAAGAAAATCAGCATGTGATGCACAAAACAAAGAAGGATTGTTTTCAGACTAAAGGTTAACAGTGCTGACAATATAACTATTGTCAACCTTAAAGGCAGTAGCAAACAAATTCACTTTCAGAACCTTCTGGAACGTTGCCTAGAACTGCTCTTGGGAACAAGTTCCACAATCCTGGTCCAGCATTGGACTACATCGTGGCATATGCCAAAGACGATCCAGCTACCCACAATCAGGAACAAGTTAATGCATTATACCCAGCAGATCCAGCACATGCCAAAGCAAAATTTTTCCACCCACAAACCAGGAACAGCTAATGTGTTAGACCTAGCAGACCTAAGATTAAGTCCTTGAACGTGGCACTGTAATAAATCACTCGGATACAAAGTTATTTTATTAAGCAATGTAGTACCTTAAATAACAAACACTAAATAGTATTCAAAACGAAACTGGCAACTGAATCATCTAAAGTGGCAGGAAGCCGAAAATATAATGTGTTGTAATAAACCAGTCCTCTGAATACCAAGGCCTTATTCTTTTGGAGAGATTCATTTCAAATTTTAGGATTGTACCCATTCCACTGTGTCCAGCAATCATTGATGCTATAAGAGCGCCACCTTTTTAACGATGCTTTTAGTGAATAATGATCTTTTATTATTTTTATCTATCTTTTTTATTGTCTTTTTCCCCCCCCCTATGTTTTTACCTTTGTATTTTGAATTTAATATAAAATGTAACCATTAATGAGTTTTCCTATTGTTTCGATATAATAAGTAACAACTTAATTTTTTATTTTAAATTGTGTTTGTTTTTTGTAATATTGTCTATTTATATATTTTACCTATGTTTATAATTTTTAGGATTATCTTGTACATCGCCTTGAATGTAGAGTAGGCGATTAATCAAATTATTTAATAATAAACTTGGATGTCTCTTGTACCCCTGAGGCAGGCTGTCATGCCAAAATACGGACCGTATCTGGTCTACAATACGAATTGAATATATGATAGAGACTGTTTTAACTTTTGAATAAATATTTATTCATTTAAGTTAATCTCTGGTTGACGAGTGCGGTTCCATCCCCACTTGTACCATTTCTACGGTTCATCGTTTTTGTCTGCGTGCTGTTGTCTTGCGCGCATTTGACCTGTCACCCATATCGACTACTATTAATTATTTCTATAGCGCTACCAGACGCACGCAGCGCTGTTTGTTTTCCTTGTTTTTGTTCTTCATTCGGTCTCATATTTCAGCCGTCTCAAAAGTTGAAGCTTATAGCAAGAGGTTTTAACCCTCTGTTTAACCTGTTCTTTACCATTCAAGACCAAATCCAGTCAAAATTCCAGCTCATGCCCAATAGAAACGAACCGGATCGAAAACCTGTCAAACAAAACAGCAAACCAAACTTCCAGGCAAAGAGGAATGTCGCACAAAAAGTAGTTCAAAACCTGCACATTGTTATTGTACATAGGAAAAGAAAATCCGTGCTCTGATAACTTAGCAGAAAAAGAGGAATTCTTTAGCACCCCTGAAGTAAGGAATTTGCACCACAACTCCGCTGACTTAAAAGCACCCTTAGGACACCTCCAAAAAACTGAACCACTCCATAACAGGTCCAGATTATTTGTATACCACTTCAGGTACTCAAGCATTTTTCCCTGTCTGTCCCAGAGGGTTTATATTCTATCTAAAGTGACTGGGGCAGTGAGGGATTAAGTGACTTGCCCAAGGTCACAAGGAGCAGTGTGGGATCGTAGCTCTAACCACTGCAGTACCATACACTCCCCACAAAATTGGCCATCTCAAATAACCATTTAACCCTCCTTTTGTCTTGGGGGGTCCAATGGAAATCCCCCCCCCCCCACACACACACACACACACACTTGTGCATTCACAAGCTGGCAGCACCTTTTCTATAACCGCTATTGTTAAATTATTTTGTAACAATCTTTATCTTGTTGTAGTCTTAATAGTCTAAACGATATTACATAAATATATACTAAATGGGGTGTAGGGGAACTTTTATCACTGACTATCTCAATATCTTTAAATTTATGAGGTACATTTAAAAAATATAATGAAAGGACAACAAAATGAATATAGAATACAATCAAACAAAATAGAAAAATGAAGATTAAAAAAAATGAAGAAAAGAAAAATTGAAACAAAACAAACCCAACAGAAAACAGTGGAATTATAAAAGGGGAAGCTTATCTTCTTGCCACTTCCAAGCTGATTACACGTTCTTTCAATTAGACATGAGACCACAGAGATTGTGGCTGGATTATGGCCCTGTCTGTTGTGTTGCTGCGTTAGTGATGTCTTGGTACTGCTGTTTTCCTGCTAACATTTTTTTCCTCTCGATTTCTTCCCCTCCTGTTTGCGTAGGGAAACAAACTGTGGGGTGGACGGTTTGTAGGTGATATCGATCCCCTCATGGACATGTTCAATTCCTGCATTGCAACAGATCAGCGCATGTGGGCAGCTGACGTTGAAGGAAGCAGGGCCTACGCCAAGGCTCTCGAAAAGGCTGGCCTGATCACCAGAACTGAAATGGAGCAGATCATCAAAGGACTAGGAAAGGTATCCCTGTTCTGTTCCCTGGTACAAAGTATTTAGGAAGACATGGACGTGCCTCAGAGTTTGTGACACTAGCCGGACTCGTGTATTAGCTAAGTCAATCAATTTTCAATTGTTGTTTTTTCTTTTTTCTTTTATATATCTTTATTCATTTTTAAAGTCTACAGTCATCTTATACTATAAATTACCTCCCATCCCTCCCTTTCCAAATATTTTTGTAATTACCCATCACATTTTCATAAAACCTACCCACCCACCCTTCCACCATATACATACTAAATGGGGATAGATACAATTATTTATTATAGTAATTGTTGTTTTTTCTGACTGTTATAATTTTCTATGCTCGCCCCGCTTCTGGTTGTATGTTCCCTTTGCAATTGCTAATAAAGACGATTCAAAAAAAAAAAAGAAATAGGGGTAGAATACACCAAGTTGAGCAACAACTTAACTCATACATCAACCATGATGCCAATTTTTTGTCATTTTCAAAAGTTCTGATTCAGTTCAAAATATTCTTATTTTTAAAAAGGTCATTTTCAAGAAGAACCATCTGCTAACAGCATGGGTATATATAGTGCATATCATACTCGGATTGTAGGATCTCTTATAACATACGTTATTTCAGATCCCCATCCTGGGATCTCAGCTCTATATGCTGTACACACCACCCTGAATCTAAATGCTAGCCTAGGTCCTACAATGCTTCATCCCTGTAAGAGGTTGTGATAGGCCAGAACAAGAGGCTGTGATAGGCCAGAACATGCTACAGGGCTTCAAAGAAGGTTTGGCTAGGTTCCTGGAAGACAGGGGAATTGAAGGGTACAGATAAGGACTGAGGTTAGGCTATAGGGACAGGAGTAGAGATAGGTTAGAGAAAAATCAAGGGCCACTGCTCAAGCAGTGGGCCTGATGGGCCGCCGCGGGAGCGGACCGCTGGGCGCGATGGACCTCTGGTCTGACTCAGCGGAGGCAACTTCTTATGTTCTTATGACTCACAATGGTAACAAATAAATGCCAAAATAAAAATCACAAACAGTCAAAAAGTATCAAAGAAACTTCTCAAAGAAATGGCAACACTTATCTTTGAAGATTTAAACCAATTTCAACGCTGCTAGAGCTTAAGCCATTCCCAATGCTCGCGCTCACTTGCACATTAGCGTTTCAATCACATTGATCTTCAGGGGAGAACTCTGGTTTTCGTTGCCGAACCACGATTAAGCACTACACATCTGTGGCAGCTTTCTACAACGGCTCGTAGCCTGACTCAAAACTCATGTTGTGAGCTAAGCACAGTAGCTTGAAGTGTAGGTTTCCTATCAGGTAGGACTGGAGGGAGTAAGGAGATGTTTGGGACCTAGGCAAAAGTGATATTGACAGTGGTTAAAAGCTACAACCTCAGCACCCTGAGGTTGTGGGTTCAAACCCTGTGCTGCTCCTTGTGACCCTGGGCAAGTCACTTAATCCCCCCCATTGCCTCAGGTACATTGGATAGATTGTGAGCCCGCCGGGACAGACAGGGAAAAGTTCTTGAGTACCTGAATAAATTCATGTACACTGTTCTGAGCTCACCAGGAAGAACGGTATAGAAAATTGAATGAATAAAAAAAATGAATAAATACAGCTTAAGCCACCCACCCTTTTGTTGTTATAAAGACATCCCTGAAAGGTCTGCCCTCTAGAATTCCTGTTGCAGTTTGTCAAGTCAGAGACAGGAGAATGTGAAGCCTGATAAGTGTTGCTAGGGAATAAGTTCAAGTTCAAGTTTATTTATTCTTGATGAATCGCCTATTTAAATTGCTAGGCGATGTACAATAATAATAACATATTTTAATAAATTAAACAAGTACAATGTTAATGTTAACATAAAAACAAATTTGTTGTTAGTTAAAATTTAACACATTTAACAAACTGAGTGTAGACATAAGTTTAAAATAATTTTGTGGGTAAGACATACAAGACATGTGTGGTTAAGAGGGGGAATAGTTACAATTTTTGATAGAAGAGAAGAAAAAACAAAAAAGGGAAGAACAAAAAGGGGGGTAATAATAGCTGTTTAAAAAAAAAAAAAAAAAAGGTAACGGTTAAAAAATAATCGATTTTTTAGTGTCCTAAGATCCATACGCATCTTTAAAGAGAAAGGTTTTTAACATTTTTTTAAACAGTGTTAGGTCTTTTAGTTCTCTAATATATTGTGGTAAAAGATTCCATGATTGTGGGGCCATAACTGAGAACATGTCGTGTCTTCTAGTTCCTATCATTTTAATTGAAGGCACGGAAAGAAGATTAAATGAAGATGAACGAAGTGATACAGTACCAAAGTTTCCATTTTTATTTTTGTTCTGTGAATATAGTTTTCTGTTCCTAATGGATAAATGATGCTCCTGTGTAACTAAGACCTTGCAGTGCTTCTGTAACATGCATAGTATTAGCTATTCCATAGTGGCTATTCAAGGAAATCCTGGATGTGTACAAATATTCTTCAGACAGCTTGCAGCCAAGACTATTAGAAACCTACATAGAAAAATGACAGCATAGAGAGGCCAAATGGCCCATCGAGTTTGCCCATCCACAATCCCTATGAAATACCACGTGCCTCTCCCACACTTTCTTGAATTTCAAATAGTCATTGTCTTAACCATCTCCTCCAGAAGGCCATTCCATATATCCACCATCCATTCTGTAAAGTATTTCCTTATAGAGAATGACACGGGGACAAATTTTTCCCCGTCCCCGCGGAAACTCGTTTTCCCTTCCTGTCCCTGCGAGTTCTTTTCCTGTCCCTGCCCCGTTCCTGCAAGCTCCGTCCTCATCTGCACAAGCCTCAAACACTTTAAAATCATAAGTGTTCGAGGCTTGTGCGGTTAAGGCAGAGCTTACAGCAACAGGACAGGAACAGCAACAAAACCTGCAGGGACAGGACAGGGAAATTGAGTTCCTTAGATTACTCCTGAGTCTAAAATCTTTTAACATTTCAGAGGGTTTTTTTTTCCAAATGTAAGGAACTTGCCTCCTTTGCATTAATAGAAATATTTACACATCTCTGTCTTCAAGAGTCTATATATTAAATCTTTAAGTCTGTCCCCATACACTTTATGATGGAGACCATGGCCTAATTCAGGGGTGTCCAATGTCGGTCCTCGAGGGCCGCAATCCAGTCGGGTTTTCAGGATTTCCCCAATGAATATGCATGAGATCTATTTGCATGCACTGCTTTCAATGCATATTCATTGGGGAAATCCTGAAAACCCGACTGGATTGCGGCCCTCGAGGACCGACATTGGACACCCCTGGCCTAATTTCTTAGCTACCTTCTGGACTGACTGCATCCTGTTTATATCTTTTTAAAAGTGTGGTCTCCAGAAAAGCACACGGTATTCTAAGTGGGGCCTCATTGGGGACTTATACAAGGGCAATATCACCTCTTATTATATTCTAAGAGCAGTTTGGTTCTAGAAAGCTGAGCTGTATGTCTTTTATTCTTACAGATCTCAGAGGAGTGGTCAAAAGGAAGCTTTGTGATTGCTAAAGGTGATGAGGATATTCACACAGCCAATGAACGCAGGCTAAAGGTACAGAACCCATTCTAGACCTTTCTGATAGGAATTATTTGTATGTACATTAGGTAAGGTGTCAAATACATGTTTTTGTGACATGTTTTTCCTATAGTACAGAGAAGTGGGGTGGAGGAATAGCCTAATGCAGTGGTCTCCAGTGCACAGCCCCCAAAGTCCTCCACTGCGGCCTTCAAATGCCCTTCAAATCCTGTAAATGCATTCACAGTTTCTTTTATTGTAAACCGCCTAGAAGTCGCAAGATAGCTGGCGGTATATAAAAATAAAGTTATTATTATTATTAATTTCAGTCTTGCCCTCTTGATATACATAGTATCTGCAAACAATCTCTTAAGTGTGTTTTTCTAAAAAATGTACCCTATTCCATCCCATCTCAGGGAATTCTGTCATTTACTGTTTTGTAATCTTCTTTATTTTCTGCTTTTCTAGGTTGTGGGTTCAAATCCCACACTGTTCTTTGTGACTTTGGGCAAGACACTTAACCCCCCTATTGCCACAAGTACATTAGATAGATTGTGAGCACACCGGGACAGATAGAGAAAAATACTTGAGTACCTTAATGTAAACCCACTTAGGCTATAAGTGGTTTATAAATACTTAAATAAATACAAATAAAACACAATGAAACCCCATGTATATCTGTGCTGCATGAATAAATGTTAACTTTTTTTTTTCTTATTTTCAGGAGTTAATTGGTGAGGCAGCGGGAAAGCTACACACAGGCCGAAGCAGGAATGACCAGGTATGTTGAAAGCTATTATAGAGAGAGACTTATCGTATCCTTCATCGATCTGTGTGCACTACGTTTTGGGTTCATAGCTTTTGCTGATCATGAGCTCTTTTTAATGCCTAGTGGGTGATTGACCTCTAAGCAAGACCCGTTCTGGAAGTACTGTGGAAGAATGTCGTGGGGGGGGGGGGCTGAAACTTTCAAATGGAAATACTGTCTCTCCCACTGCTGTTGAAACATTAGAAACTAGAGCTCAGATTGTGATGTCATAATGCCTCATTCCACCAATGCCTAAGCTCCGTCCTCATCCGCACAAGCCTCAAACGCTTTAACATTCTAGAGCTCAGATTGTGATGTCATAATGCCTCATTCCACCAATGCCTAAGCTCCGTCCTCATCTGCACAAGCCTCAAACACTTTAACATTCTAGAGCTCAGATTGTGATGTCATAATGTCTCATTCCACCAACGCCTAAGCTCCGTCCTCATCTGCACAAGCCTCAAACACTTTTAAACCACCCTTTTAAACATTAAGCTAATTTAAACAACATGCGTGCATCTGGTTATCACAGGTCTATTGTGTCATTGGCTCTGGGGAGTTTGTTCCTTTCTGTGGGTTGAAGGGTTCTTTTAATTTGTGACTGAAGCTTTGCTTCTTAGGTTGTAACCGATATGAGACTCTGGCTGCGAGATTCCTACTCCACTCTGGCCACTCATCTCCTGGATCTGATCAGAACGATGGTGAACCGGGCAGCAGTGTAAGTCACGATAACACGTGTGGGCTTTCTTCACGGTAGTCCATCTTCTTCCATGTGCGTCAAACGGAAAAAAACTATATGATGGCCTCCTAGCCACACAAGCAGCAAAACTCGACAACCAAATCTCCAATCCACTGATTATGACCCCAGACTACAAAACACTCAGAAAAGAAATAAAGACCCTACTTTTCAAGAAATTCCTGCAAACAACTTAATACCGCTAGCTCCTTCTCACTCCCAATACCACTTCCCAATACCTTCCCAATTCCCCAAAGCAACCTCATCCACTCTTTATCTCCTCTAGAAATTACCAGATATCTTCTTCTTGTAATACGTTTTTTGTAATTCTTTTGTAATCCGCCATGAACCGCAAGGCAATGGCGGAATAGAAATCTCTAATGTAATGTAATGTGTTGTGCTTTGATTTCTCCGTTTATGACATCTTTATTCCTATTATAACTAAGGGACTGATACTCATCCCCAATTATCTCCTGCTGACCAGGCACATAGCAGCAGCACTCTGGCTAGTGCAGGAATGGCACAGGAGTTGCATGGGCACCCTCGGTATTTAGTAGCGGGACCCAAATAACTATCTGGTTAATTTAGGACAACAAAATGGCTGGATTAAACCTGGTGACTTTACCTTGGTGCTCTCCCCCATGAAGTCCCTTGGCAGGAAGGACACCACTAGTAAGGGTGAGCGGTGCCCGGGGTGTGCCCTTTTCCCCATACTTTTTTAACTTCACTGGCGTGAGCAGCATGCCCACGTCGGTGTCTGCTCACACTTTGGTGCCACTTCCTAGGCGCGGGTGCCGGAAGTGACGTCAAAGAGAGCGCCTCATGCCGGGGAAATAAAAAAGGCAGGGGAAGGCAAGTTCGCGTGTGTGGCGAGGAGAGGAGGCGGGGTGCCGTGCCCGTAGGAAGACTGCGCCCAGGGCGAGCCGTATGCCACTGGGGGACACCTGTTTATAGAATCAGCCCTTAAGTGCCGTTCTATAAATGATGTTCAGCCATCACTCCAAGCCTAATTTTTTCCAGCACCAAAACCTCGGCACCATTTATAGAATTCCGTCCTTTATGTTTTGCTTCAAAGCAGTTTGTATAACCTTAAAAGAAATAAGTAGATTGCAAATCCTTCAAAACACTGCAATAAAAATAATTACCAAAAGGAAAAAAATTTGATCACGTGACCCCGCCCCCTCCTAAAGGAAAAGCATTGGTTACTTGTATATCAAAGAATTACATATAAAATAGCATTACTTACACACAAAACTTTAATAAATAAAGCTCCTACATTCTTAGAAAAGTCTCAAATTAATTGTTTACTAGAAAACCATGTAGCATTATCATATGATACAATTCTGTTCGATACGTCAATGAGAACAAAAAGTCAAATTTCATCAAACAATAATAAACTTTTATTGATTATGACAGGAGTCACCATATAACATATCACCAGGAATTGGAGGAATTATAGCAGACTTAACTATACTTTAAGGTGGAATTCATTGTGCCATATTTACAAAATGGAAAGAACAATTGCCATACAAAAAGGAAATTATAATAATTATAAAAAGATCTGGGGGCCATTGACAACTTATTGCAATGATTAGACACCATTTTCCATTGAAAGTACATTTATAATATGGGGGAGGGGGGTGGTATAAAGTTCTATTTAAGGTTTCATCATTAGATAAGAATGTAATATTTATACGAAATAAATGATTAAAATTTTTGTGGGAAGGGTGGGTGGGGAGAGAATAAATTTATGTATTTAAGATAATAATAAAAAGAAATTCAAGTGATATGTATAAATTTTAATTAAGTAATATTGTGCACTTGATGTAAGATGAAAAATGAATAAAGACTTTGAAAAAAAAAAAAAGAAAGGCTTTTAATCCCTTATATCCCTACAAGATCCTTAAAATCTGAAGAAAAATCTCTCCTCTTAGTTCCTTCTCTAAGACTCATTTATTCAAGGAGAGATAAGATTTTCTCCGTCACGGCCCGTCAAATCTGGAATTCACTCCCAATTAATATAAGGGAAGAAAAATGACTTAGTAAGTTTAAAAGTCTCCTGAAAAGCTGTTTAATTGAGTTATTTAAATTTTATAAATTCAGAATACTTTCTAGCAGACTAATAATGCTGCTAAGTGAAAATTGAGTGGGGTAACCTGTTCCCCATCCTATCGTTTCATTTGTTTATAAATTGTATTTAATCCTTTTTTTTCTTTTTACCTTCTGTGTTTGGTCAGTCAAAAGTTGTATTAGCTGTCTAGTTTGATCTATGTGTGTTTCTTTTTTTATCCAATTTTATCGTTATTTGTAAATCGCATTGGATCATGATTTTGCAATTAAATCAAATTTTTAAATAAACTTGAAAAAAACGTGAAAATGTACTACTTTCAAACTTCCTGCCAGTGATGTTTCTTCATCTCATCAGTCCTGTTCTCTATGAGAAACATATCCCGTTTCCAGTAGACCTTTGTACTCATTTTCAAAGCAAAAGCATATGTCGGCGCTCGCTGTAAAACCTTTCATGGGCACAAAGAACCCATGGATATCTGTAGCTGCATTTTGTGTGAGTAGATTTTCTTTGGAAAATATGTGGCATAGACTTGAAAATACAATCTATACACATTATTTTTCTAATCCCAACCTTTCCATTTTATATATATGACATAAAGAATTCCAACAGAAACTATAATTCAATCTACTTCAATTCTTCCAATTATTCGTAATCTGTTGTATGGCAACCCTTGTCATAATAAGTCGAAGCTTATTATTGTTAGAGGATATTTGGCTCTTACAATCTAACTTGGACAGACAGACATGACATAGAGGGTTGGGGATGCAGACCAAGGAGGAGAGTTAGGAGTTGAAAGCAGTCTCAAAGAGGTGAGCGTTTAACTTGGACTTGAGCACTGCTTTACTTGCTGTAAGGGGAAATCGTATAATTGCAATAGAGTGCAACACTTACAGAACACAAAGCTTTGCTGGTTCCACTGGCCAGGAGACTCAAAGCTGAGTATTAGAGAATGACACGGGGGCAAATTTTTCCCTGTCCCCGCAGGAACTCCTTTTTCCATCCAATCCCTGTGAGTTCTTTTCTTGTCCCTGCCCCATTCCTGCAAGCTCTGTCCTCATCTGCAAAGCCTCAAATGCTTTAAAAACCATAAGTAGCAACAATCTAGAGCTCAGATTGTGATGTCATAAAGCCTCATTCCACCAATGCCTAAGCTATGTCTTCATCTGCACAAGCCTCAAAAGCTTTAAAATCATAAGTAGCAACATTCTAGAGCTCAGATTGTGATGTCATAATGCCTCATTCCACCAATGCCTAAGCTCCGTTCTCATCTGCACAAGCTTCAAACGCTTTAAAATCCTAAGTAGCAACATTCTAGAGCTGAGATTGTGATGTCATAATGCCTCATTCCACCAATGCCTAAGCTCCGTCCTCATCTGCACAAGCCTCAAATGCTTCAAAATCATAAGTGTTCGAGGCTTGTGCAGTTAAGACGGAGCTTACAGGAATGAGGCAGGGACAGTGACAAAACTCACAGGGACAGGATGAGGAAACTGAGTTACTGCAGGGACAGGGAAAAATTTGTCCCCGTGTCATTCTGCACTACAGCACATGTCCCAGCCAAGCTATAGGGCCAGCTTGGGAGGCCATGGCAGAGGGATTTCAAGCACTCGCTCCAGCTGTTTCTTATGACAGAGTTGCAGAATAGAAGAACATGGTGCCACTGAGGAAATAAAATGAATTATTTTCCCTTGGCTTTAAAGACTCTTTCATTGTTTGTGATGTCTGTTTTTAGTTGAATCCAATTTCCATGTCTGCTGTTGATGTATCTTGTTATAAGGCCTGGCGTGGAGGCTTCTTGATTTTATTTTGCATGTATCCCAGCAACGGAGTAATGAGCAGGAAGCTGAAATGTAATTAGGAAGACTACAATTACTTATTGTTCAATGTCATTTCAGCTGTTTAATCTATTATATGTTGAAACAAAAATTCCTTTTCTTTTTTTTTTTGACCCAGTGGTTTCATCCTGCTCCTTTATTAGCCTGGTTCTGGAACCTAAACATAAAATCAATACATTACTCTATTACTGGACACCTTTATTTTATTTTTTTTTTGTTTTCCTGCTTCAGTTATATTTTCTATACTATTTTTCACTATCCTCTTTATGCCAGTGTTTGCTTGAGGTATATCTTTAATTCCATCACTATTAATTTTGGTTTTTTTTTAATTGTGCCCCTTTTTTTTGGGGGGGGGGGGGCAAAAACTGCTTTTTCAACAAATAAGTGAAGCTGGGTTTAGAATAGGAAATTCAGCATGTTCTAATATTCTATTTCCAACCCATTTTCTTGTCTGGCTTCCCTTCTTTATCTCCTGTAGGGAAATTGATGTTATTTTTCCCGGATACACACATCTACAGAGAGCCCAGCCCATCAGATGGAGTCAGTGGATACTCAGGTAATAACTCACCTAAAGAAAGAAGGAAGGTCTGTATTTCAAGGATGAGCAAAAGCATAGCTGGTTTTAAGAAAGGTTTGGACAAGTTCCTGGAGGAAAAGTTCATAGTCTGTTATTGAGAAAGATATGGGGGAAGCCACTGCTTGCCATGGATCGGTAGCATGGAATATTGTTACACCTTGGGTTTGGCCAGGTACTAGTGACCTGGATTGGCCACCGTGAGAATGGGCTACGGGGCTTGATGGACCATTGGTCTGACCCAGTAAGGCTATTCTTATGTTCTTATTTAGTATAAGGACTGAAAGGCTCATTTGATTATCAGTCTATATAAACCTATCAGTGGAAGGCCTTGGTACATCAGAGGTACAGAGGTGGCATCATAGAAATATTGTATTAGTTTCACTGCTTGATGCACTCTGTAGGTATTGTCTTATGTGTTTTGTTGTATTTTTTGTCAATGAAACATTTCAAACAAGTGGAAAAAGCATGTAGAGCATGTCTCATAATGTTCTTTCCAGCCCCCACATGTTTACAATGCCCATGTGTGTCTCAGCTTTGTCTGTGTTGAAACTCAGCACTTTCCATTATGGACCATTTTTGGCAAGTACATTTTTTATTCTTTTTGATTGATTGTAGATTGTTTGCCTATTTATAAAATAAATTAGAGAAATCACACAGAGATGATAGCACTTATTATGATGGGCTTTTAATTGAGAGCAGTGCACTGTCAATATTTATGTGTTTTATAAAGAGTTTTGTTTTTTTTTTTCAACCATCTGGATGCACTTTCTACCCATTAGAGCTGTCTTTGAGTTTCTCCAAAACAATGTCTTTTAATCATCCATATGTTTTGCAGCCATGCTGTTGCACTGTGCAGAGACTTTGAGAGGTTGAGAGAAAATCGGAAAAGGACCAGTGTCTTGCCATTGGGAAGGTAAAATGTGTTTCAGAATATTTTTTTCTACATTTTATTCTTTTTTTTCTAATACTTGGAGAGGACAGTTTCCAAAACAAAAAGGAGTGTATTTATCAGCGTAGGCTACCATTAAGATATTTTATTTTACCACTAACTTGCGCCATTTTGGCACAGTTCCCATTTTATTAATAATCCGAATAAACAGTAAAATAACACATCTTAACAACAACCCACATTAACAACTTCCCCCTTCAAGTTTATTAGGTGTTTATATACCGCCTATCAAAGGTTATCTAAGCGGTTTTTTACAATCAGGTACTCAAGCATTTTCCCTCTCTGTCCCGGTGGGCTATATATGTGTATATATATATATATCAAAACCATTAAGTACTTAGACTGGTGGGTAGACCCTAAAGTAATTTAGATTTAAGATTTTAACTAAGCCTCAGAACATGGAGTCGATCTTTTGGGGATTTCTCCAGACCGAAGAAGAAACCATCCTCTCTTGCTCTCCTTTTAACATCATAGGCTTGCGGCCCACCTCCCTACCAAATAACTTAGTTTAATTTAATTCATTTAACTTACTATATTCCTTATTTTTATTCTTAAATTTATCTTGTTAGCTATTTATTTCATAAAAACTTTTTACAACATATCGAAAAAAGATTTTAATTTAATAATATCTAATTCATATCTTCCTTATATATATCTACCTACCAATCTAATACTCGGGACCATCAGAATGCTCTATAAAAACTTATAAAGTGCTTAATGTTAAAATGCCTCAGTGCTTCAAAGTGCTTTTTATGTTCTCTCAGTTCATTTAAAGACCTACATTTCCGGTACCTATCTTTGACATGAATCAAGACTATGGAGGCACCTAAGGTCACTTCCAGCAATAACCATGCCTTCTATGACCTTAGGCGCCCTAAGGTGCTCCTGCATTCGGAAGAACGGTGCCATCGCTGGAAAGGCCTCCATTTTTTTAAATGAGAAAATAATTGATTTTAAATGACGGGTGCCGATTAAAATCAATTAAGCCAATTAAGTTAGGAAGAGGTACAGCACCTAATGCTGCCTAATTTAGTGCGCTGTTTGTAGAATCCAGGCCTTTGGATATTGCAATATATAAATTTGTGAATAAATAAATAAAGAGACTTACCGTATTCTGGTGGAAGAATGTACTTCCATTGTCTTCTGTTGTCAATTCCGGACAGAATAGCTGATGTTCTGTAACTATTTTTCCTCCCTCTTTGTTATTTTGCAATTCATTTTTTTCTTCTTTTCTTTTTCATATTTTCTCTTCGCTGGCAGTGGTGCTCTAGCTGGTAACCCACTGGGTGTGGACCGAGACTTTCTGTGCAAAGGTAAAACCCAATTGGCCAAATCTATATCTGAGTTACATGAGCGGTAGAAATAGAATAAATTGCCATCGCCCTGGCAGAAATGAGCAAGTCGGGCATAACTTAGGGGTCCTTTTACTAAGGTGTACTAACAGCACATACTAAATGCTAAGACGCCCATAGAAATATAAAAGGTGTTTTAGTTTTTAGCACGCGCTAATCATTAGCATTTGCTAAATTGGTTAGAGCACCTTAGTGAAAGGACCCCTTAGATACTACAGTAATTCAAAGTACTGTTGGCCCTTTTCCTATGTATAGGGTGGGAGAGTGGGGCGTTCAGGGTCACAGGGAAGGGAGGGAGCATCAGGAAAACTGCCTGGACACTAATTGGGCATCGGCCAAGATGCCGGGTTAGCCTTATGGCTAAAATTTAGACAGCTTTTTTGCAGTCCTAACTTTAGTTGCTTGCCCAACCAGTTAGTGATCTGAATATGTCAACTATCTGGTTAGGTCCCGGTTCCGCTCACGAACCAGCCTGGCACTACCCAGACAATGCATGGTCGGCCTGTGGTGATATTCAGCAGCACTGCCTGGTTAAACCATATTGAATATTAGGTAGACATTCTTTAATCCATTAACCTCACTTCTTTAGACCAGGGCCTCCTCACTCACAGAAATGCTAGGGCATTACTACATAATCGGCAAAGAACAACTGAAGTTGTAGTAGACAGGGACCATGAAAACTTAAACACAGGCAGACACAAACCTCACCTGGAGTACTGTATCCAGCACTGGTCGCCGTACATGAAGAAGGACACGGTACTACTCGAAAGGGTCCAGAGAAGAGTGACTAAAATGGTTAAGGGGCTGGAGGAGTTGCCGTACAGTGAGAGATTAGAGAAACTGGGCCTCTTCTCTCTTGAAAAGAGGAGACTGAGAGGATACATGATCGAAACATTCAAAATGCTGAAGGGAATAGACTTAGATAAAGACAGACTGTTCACCCTCTCCAAGGTAGAGAGAACGAGAGGGCACTCTCTAAAGTTGAAAGGGGATAGATTCCGTACAAACGTAAGGCAGTTCTTCTTCACCCAGAGAGTGGTGGAGAGCTGGAATGCTCTTCCAGAGTCTGTTGTAGAGGAAAACACCCTCCAGGGTTTCAAGAGTAAGCTGGACAAGTTCCTGCTAAATTGGGACGTACGCAAGTGAGGCTGGACTCATTTAGAGCACTGGTCTTTGACCTGGAGGCTGCTGCGTGAGTGGACTGCTGGGCAGGATGGACCACTGGTCTGACCCAGCAGCGGCAACTCTTATGTTCTTATGAAGGATGAAGAAATCATCGTTATAAGGGCAAATCTATGAAAAAAGCTCTTATAAGATGATGTGGCATGTATATGTGTAAGAAATTGGCACACAAAAGAATAGGATATGCATGAAGATGTTCCCAGGAGCACAGTTTGGACAGAGCAGGAATTTTTGCGATGTGTAAACATTTACATCCTATTTGTGTATTAGCTTTTGTTCATGGTTATGTTTGGTTCTGAGAACGTACATTATATCAGCACATAGGCATCTTTCTGATATTATAAAATGACCCTCCATCAGACTACCTTTTATAACAAAATTGAGTCAGTTTGGGTTTTGTCCCTTTTTCACATTAGCCTGGGCAGAGGAAATCTCTTACCAAAATATGTCTGGGCCGGGGTATTGATCGATAATAAACTATCCTACCATTCTCAGATCAGTGCAGTTGTTAAGAACTGTTTCTGGAAACTCAGAATGAGATTCTCTGATAGAATTTGATCATTCCAGGCCGCCAAACTGAATACATGGCTTAGAAGATTAATACTTGAGGCTACTTCTATCTTGAGTTTAGAAAATCACTAAAAACACGCCTGCTTGATATGTTTTCCTCTTAGGCATGTTGTAATATTGTGTTCTTGATGTAAGATGGAAAAATGAATAAAGAATTTTGAAAAAAGAAAAAAGTCAGGTTATTATCAAATCTATTATGATTCTTAACAGCTTTTACTTGCTAATTGAGCTATTGTCTTAACTTTTATTAATTTTTACCTGATGTTTTTATCTTGTATCAGATATTAATTGTTTATCTTGTATTTTAAATATTGGCTGTATGTTACCCTTTGTTGTGAACCGCTTCGAACTTTTGGTATAGCGGTATACAAGAAATAAATTATTATTATAAAATGTATTTGTGAATCCATCTAATCCTAGGGAGGTGCCTAAAGGAAGGTCCTGAAATCCACTTACCAAATTTGAAGCCAAGCCTTTCATCCATGTTATCCTTACACATGTATTCCCCATTTCCTTCTCCCTCCACTCAGACTTACTTAATTATAATAATACCCCAAATCTAAAGTGTCACTACATCCTTCTTGTCCCACAGAACAAGAGACACTGACTAGCTCATCCCGTTCTGCAAGAGGCATTCTGCCACAACTTTGCGTCACAAATTTTTGTTCATTGTTTCATTGTAGTCTGAACACGGGGCTAAAATAAATTTGGTCCCATGAAGCAAGCCAGACTGGCAGGAAAAAGTGAGCTGTCCAGGAAAAAAAGGCTAAAAAGTCCCAATACAGTTCAAAGAAGCAATATTATTGAACAGCAGCAGCAAAGGGGCTTATTTTCAAAGCACTTAGACAAAGTACCATAGGATACTTATGATAGGAAACCCCATATATTGTGGGCCTGATTCTCGAAATGCACATTCCAATTAGGAATCCTACCGCCGTCTGGTAGACATTTGGGATGCACGTTTTGTTTTGTTTTTTTAAAGTGGCCAAGGCCTCTGTAGCACACCTGCAGAGATGCATACCCAGGCTTAAGCACACCCAAGGTGAAGCATGGGCTTGGTTTCAACCGGAAGTGCCCTTGGGCGGGCTTAGATTTTGGTATGAATCTCCGTAGACACGAGACAGACGCCTTAAATGTAGGCCTGCAAAAAGCTGGCCTACATTTAAGGCGTTGGTCCGGGATTGTAGACACGATTCTGAATAGGACACCGATGTGTGATTGATACGGAGTTGAGGTCCTATACAGAATCAGGCCCTGTGTGCCTAAGTGCTTTGACAATGAGCCCCCATGTCTTTTT